>NC_030429.2:28415085-28495085 GCF_001660625.3 Ictalurus punctatus | reverse complement strand
TTGTTACATGTAAGTCCCTTATTCAGAAAATCCACTGGAGATATATGCACATGTTCAGGAACTGATGCATAGCTGTAGGCTAGGTATTTAGGAATGGCAACTCAGGCATACTTACAACAACCATGTATACAGGAGTATACACAAATACAGGTTAAAAATAGGCAGCTTGAACGGCAGTACAAAAAATCGGGCTTAACTATCCATAAGCTCATGTATGATGAACACTTAAGTACAGTGAAGCCCTTAAAGTGGCAAGAAGAGAACATTACTCTCAAATTATTCAAATGTGAAAGGGTTTGGATTTGTCTGCCTGCCTCCTTTAATATGTTCAGCAGGTGAGACCTCCTCATGGGTCTCAAGCTGGAGCTTTGAGGTTGCCACGTTGACCTCTGGCTGCAGTTCCGCAGTGCTTTCTGGTGTAATAATTTGTGCTTACGCCAGCTGCCCTTGAAGCGTTCCTTTGAGCAGAGAAATGCTTCCTGGAGACCTAGTTTTTTGCATGTAGGACATTGTAGCTGAGTCTGTTTCCAGCAGCCCTCAGTCATGCATCTCGGTGGAACCTCCACCACGTTGGCAAGATCCTGAAGTGGAGCTGTGGAGGCTGCCCTGTCAATCCCCTCATAATAGATGTGGAATGGCAGGTCAGCCTTGTTCGTCATATTGACTCCCTTCAACAGTTGATCCAGGTTGTAGCTCTGCCCTTTAAAAATAGTTCCATAAACTGAGTACTTTTCTCCAGTACCCTGGATCCCATGGCCGCTAGACGCTGCACCCACTGGCAAATTGGGCCAAAAAAAACGGGACACCATGAATCTTATCCATTGCCTCTCGCTGGGTTTGGTGTCTGTTACGCTCAAGAAATACGTCTGGCAGTCAACCAGAAAATAGTCCGGGTAGCCAAAAAACCCATCAAACTGATCTGGGAGATCCACGAAAGTCTCTTGCGGAAACTGGATCAAATCCAAGGCGGGGATGGTTTGTGTAGCGTGACATCTCCCTCATCTTCCTGCTGCATCCATGTTGGGCGGAGTATTCTGTCATGGATCGTTAATTGAGGCAGAAGCAAGTGCAGGTAAAGACATTTTATTAAAGGCAGGCAGACAAATCCAAAACGTGAAACAGAGGCGTGGTCGAAAGCAGGCAATGGGTGGGGCGATCGGCAAACAGGCATAAACTGGGCTAGGCAGGAATCAAAATCGAGTCACTAACAAGGAAATGAGAGGTGGGAAACAACAGCGCGATATCATGGAAAATAATCTATGTTTTAAACTAAACAATCTCACTTTCAAGGTAACTATCTACTATAATACTCCGTGCCGTGTACTGGGAGACGAGGGGTATATATCGCAAAAATAATCAGCGTTAAGTGCTGATGGTTGAAACCAATGTAGACACACCCTCGAACAACAACCAATGATAAAACAGGGAGGAGACAGAACAGAAACAAAACAAACGTGTCCACAGTAAACATTGTCACAGTGATCAGAGCGTGTGCACTCCGGCTCCCCGAGCCGACTTCAGGCTGCAGCGCTGTCTACAGGGGAGATCGTGACAGTGACTTACTCCTTGTGGAGTAACTGATGCTCTTGACCTGTATCTGTATGATTTTATGCATTGTGCTGCTGCTGCCACATGATTGGCTGATTAGATAACTGCATAAATGAGCAGGTGCACATTTATTAAAGTGGACGGTGAGTGTATATTGTTTGAAAAGTAAAGTTTTTTTTGATGATGTGGACCATCCATCACAAGTTCATGTGAATGAATTGTTCAGAAATAATACAGTTATTTCAAAAATAATACAGTTTTAGGAACATATTTTAAAACTACATAACTGTGACCATTAGGTTTAAGAATAACTATTTTTTTGGTTACTTTGAAGACTTTGCAACGGCCACGTGTGTCACATTTCGCAGGCCAGTGTGCAACCTGGTTGGTGCGAACATCATCTGGTACTCCAAAATGAACTCTCTTGGGTGGTGGTGGTGATTGTGAACATGTGTCGTGAACTGTTGAGCGACCTCTCTGTGAACTTAAAAGAATCAGGCTAGTGGCAACCTCTGCCTGGAAGCTCCTTTGTTTCAACGGCTTTTGGACACCAAGTCGTTGACATTCATGGTGGTAGATAAACCACGCATTAACAAGGCCCAACATGATGGTTTGCCAGAACAAGTAGAGGTACCACTTATGTTATCTCATATGGTATTTGTACCTTGCAAAACATGCATCAAGGAAGTCTATTCCCCCCACGAATTTGTTGTATTCCTTCACAATGTGTGGCCTGTTGACCTCCACAAAAGCTTTGTCAGATTTGCTCCAGCGTTGAACTTTGTCTTGAGGCTGAACTGCACAGTAGGATGAGATCAGGGTAACAGATTTATTGTCGTACCTCCTGACAATGATCACGCTTTACTCCTTCTCCACCATGGCATCAACAGATCCTCTGTCTTACTTGGCAAGACTTCTCTCATCTTCAATCTGACAACCAGCTAAGTGATTGCAACGGAGTGTTCCTACAAAGTAGATCTGTCGCTGAAGAAGCTTGAGAACCAGTGCTGGAGAGGAAGAAAAATTGCCTGCAAATACTTTGTAGTTTTGGTTTGATGGGGGTGTTTCACACAGCTCAACCACAATGTCACCTCCTATGCCAAGTGGTGTTCTTTCTCCAGTGCCACCTTGATAGACCACAGAATCACATAGGATTGCTCATCAATAGAGTTGTGCTCTTCTGGGCCATGTAGTCCGTGTTAGTTGGGACGTGTAGTTCGTGTTAGTTGGGACGTGTAGTCCGTGTTATTAGGTGGGACATGTAGTCCGTGTTATTAGGTGGAACGTGTAGTCCGTGTTAGTTGTGATGTGTAGTCCGTGTTAGTTGTGATGTGTAGTCCGTGTTATTAGGTGGAACGTGTAGTCCGTGTTAGTTGTGATGTGTAGTCCGTGTTAGTTGTGATGTGTAGTCCGTGTTATTAGGTGGAACGTGTAGTCCGTGTTAGTTGGGACGTGTAGTCCGTGTTATTAGGTGGAACGTGTAGTCCGTGTTAGTTGTGATGTGTAGTCCGTGTTATTAGGTGGGACGTGTAGTCCGTGTTATTAGTTGGGATGTGTAGTCCGTGTTATTAGTTGGGATGTGTAGTCCGTGTTATTAGTTGGGATGTGTAGTCCGTGTTAGTTGTGACGTGTAGTCCGTGTTATTAGGTGGGACGTGTAGTCCGTGTTATTAGGTGGGACGTGTAGTCCGTGTTATTAGTTGGGATGTGTAGTCCATAGCAGCCATGTTTAGGCTGTCCTGTGTTTGGTAATGGTATAGAGGAAAAGTACAGAGCAGAATCTGGCGCTGACATGACATTGTAATACGTTTAGTTTATATTGTGCCTTTCCCACACGCAAGATTTTTTAACAATTATGCAAAACAAAAACAAAAAAACAAAACAAAAACACTCTCTTCTGGGGTGATATCCAGGTGTAACGAGTATGGAGAATATTCCATAAATTTAATGTTTAGAATTACACAAAAGGAAGTGTATACCTGATGTAGCTGTCTACTTGTGTGAGTACTTTCCCTTTAAATTGTCATGATGTCATTGGTCTGTGTAATTTCCTGTTTTGGCTCCTCCTCTTCCCTTTCGCATTATGATTGAATGGGAGAGGTAGGTTTAATTTTGAGTTCTCAGTAATCTTGTTTCATCTTTATTTAAATCATCATTTATATACATATACCCATTTTAATTTGTGTGTATAGTGTTATTTTATTTATTTGTGTGATTATTTTTGTTGTTTTACCCTCCTTTTTGAGTGTTTTTTTTTTGTATTTTGTTTCAACATGTGGCCACATCATGTGTATTTTATAGAGCACAGTTTAAGGGCGATTCACTCAGGGAGACTGCTTGTTTGTGTCATCAGAGAATAAATGAAGAGTTGACCCAGATGCCGTCCACCTTTTTTTGGATAAAATAAAACACACAATGCAGACTACAACCAGTTACACAGTCATTGTTCGTGAACATATCAAGCCATGGATGGATCCAACACTTGCCTGTTTGACAATAAGTGTTGTCAGTGAAATGTAGAGATGCTAGCAGGGTCTGAAAACCGTGGCGAGACATGTTGTCAGTGACCATGGGACACCTTGTGTCATTTTCCAGTATGAACGATTTACCGGCATTTGTTGCAGACCCATGCGCAGATAGAGGCCAATCAGTATTTCCAATTTAACAGTGGTGTTAACTGTTCTTTGAGCTTCAGATTTCTGCACACTGTACAAATTAGATTGTTCCTTCCGTAACTCAAACATTTCTACAGTCAAGCTTTCTGAAAGGTGGTGTGTGAAAATAGTCTGGAGGTGTGACATTCAAGATGAAATGACCTCAAAATAGGACCAACGTACGATATTAAACTCTTTTTTGTTTGTGTCAGTTAAAGATATGCAAAATAGTTTCATAATACATTTCTTTAACAATTTAATTAATTTGATATTATTTTCATGTTTGCATTTGTTTAAAGATGTTTTGAAATGAACTGCAGAAAATATATCACTTCAAAATAACTGAATCAGCTAAATTAATTAAGTAGCTCATTGCCATTTTTCTTAATGTGACAAAGTGACACGTGACAGATTCTTTTTTAAGGTTAACAGCCCGATGCGACACACAAGTCACTACGATAGTTTCGTAACTTGTTTTATATAAATTGGTTCAAGAAATGTGAACAAAACAGGATAAATGTAATATAGGACATGTTATTAAAACATTGCATTTGTTAAATGGGTTGAAACATACCTCTAGTAACAAAAACAAGCCATTTAAAAATTGCTGACACTGCAACATGTGCCAACCAGGCAGACCACCATTTTGGAAATGATGTCATGGTAACACAAAACTGACATATGGTCACATGATCTAACCTGGATGTTCATTAGATGTCCTGGGTTAAAAGTCAGCTCCAAAAGGACCTTTCCAGAACATCCCAGTATTTGTGACACCTTTGTCAGAACCGTGTTTTCTGGTATTAGTTCCACACACTGCGTTACTGATCAGGACCCACCCAGTCCCCAGTGTTACACATGAGTTTATATGTTACACACCTTCAGTTATAGTGTTATAATAGTTAAGAGCAGCAGAGTTCACCCCATAAAACCTGGGAATGTACAATACAGTGGATTTACACATGTGACCTTCAACACAGTGTTGATGTCTATTACTCACTGGACTTAATTATATTATAATCATTAATATGATAATAAAGTCATGTGAATTGCATTGATGTGTTTAGAGACAGTGAAAGTGTTCAGTGTTTTGTGGATCTTTATAATAATCAATGTGAATGTGAACATACATGAGAAATGACAAATTAGGTATAATCAGTTTAATATAATTTAATACAATTTAAATCTGGATCTGATAAAAACCGATATTTATCCTTATGTTTGGCTAAATTGTTCAATACTACACTTAAGTTAAATGGGAGAAAAAAATTATAATTCTGAGTCAGAAAAACACAGAAGATCATTTTCAGTTTAAATTCAGTGTCCAGTTCTGACACCAAGTAGGAACAGATGAAGGAGATGACGACTCTTCCGTACTATTAATATAAAATAAGTGTGCACTGTCAGTTTCCTCAACCATAAATCCTGCAGTAAAGAAAGACATGAAAGCAGCTTCCTGCTCCACACCCAGCTAAACACACAGAGACAGTTTTAACCAGTAAAACTGAGAGATCAGTGAAGTGAGAGAGAGATTTACATGAAGACGGCCGAGTGATCCTCTTTCTCCCAGAATAGAGCAGCACTTTCACCAGATGTTCAACTTCCTTCAGCCAAACTCACTGAAGCACAACACACAGCACTGAATCTACAGCTAAACACACTCTCTCATCACACTGATAATGACTATTAACTCTAATAAAAGAACACACAATGTCCAAAATGAAGCTTTATTTCAGCAGAGCAAAACTACAGGAAGAGCAACAGGACAGTGAAGAGAGTAAAGACAGAAATGTCAGCATTGTGTAGAATTGAAACTCTATTGTAGATGGATGTGTAAGCAGCTCAGTGTTCAATTCTATCTTGGAGCTGTTAGACTTCACACTGGCTCTTTCTGAACGTGACCGGATGATCGACGTTGTCATGGGAGACCTTACAGACAAACTCCTCCCCCTTTTCCCAGACTGCTTTGCTGAGGGTCAGGGTGCTGCTGCGTGTGTACCCGTCCTTCTTCTGTTCTTCAGCGCTGGTCAGAACCCCGTCCTTCACCTCTGAGCCGTCCACAGTCCAGCTCACCAGCGCCCCCTGTGGAGAGTAGGCAGACAGCAGGCAGAGCAGCGAGGCCGATCCCTCAGACAGCTGCAGAGAGGAGGGAGGGAGCAGAGACACGGAGGGCTTCACCGTGGGACCGGCTGGAGACCACAAACACACAATAAACACACATTTACACACGCTTACACAACATTTACTCATCACTGCTGATTCACATTACTGCAGTTCAGTAGAAACATCTGGAAACTTCTATGACCTTCAGCAGCATCTATAAACTCTACCCATAGACATAAAAACAGAACCTAACTCTACATGAACAGAGACACATGGGGGGCTTCAATTCGGGAGCAGTTTCAGAATCAGAATCGGCTTTATTGCCGAGCGTGCTCACACATACAAGGAATTTGTCTGGAGAAACATCAGTCCATTTGGTTTAAAGTCCACTAACAAACAAAGAGAACATGTGGAAGCCATCAGCTTTAACTCCACACCATAATCCATCTTCTTTCTGATGTAGTGTTCACCCAGTTCTGTTCAGTACTGTAACTGCATCCAGTAGTCACACTGTATTCCAACACTGAAACACTCAGTGAGTGTATTCTGTAAATGTTCTGAACTCCAACAGAGACAAAACCGGAAACTCTGCAGCAGCACAAACGTGTTCCAGCAGCAGGAGAACATTTACTAGTTACTCTTTACATCGTGGACCGAGCAGAACTTTCATCAGATTTATTCTGGTGTTGATACTCAGTGAAAATGAATCACTAGACGCTGAACTCAAGGTGAATTTAAACAGCACAAACATCTGGATCTATTCTCTCACTTTTAACGATGAAATATAATCATTACAATCAACACAAACAAATAAATGTATTTAAGATACTGATTTTTTTTACACACTAACCTTCATAACAAACATTTAAAATGATTCATTTTCAACTTTTCTAAAGTTTGTTCAATAATCAAATTAATAATAAAAATAAATCCATGAATTTATTCCATTTTAAATAAAGAAGAGAGACTTACTTTTCACGATGAGTTTGGTTCCTCCACCGAAAGTCCACCACAGTGATACATTCTAATGAAACCGTCGTACAAAAACCCCTGTTACACTACAGTGACCACACACACACACACACAGACACACACACAGACACACACACACACACACACACACACACACACACACACACACACACACACACACACACAGTTGTGGTGTTTGCATATGTGTGCTGTGTCAGTGCTGCACACACTTTAAGAGCTGTAGTGCTGATCAGAGTGTGTTCAGTCCTTTCAGAGCCACTGACACGCAGCACAATGATGATGGTACTGATTCTACTGCTGGGGACACTGGGACTCCTCGCTCACCGTGAGACTCTCTCTTTACTTTTATTATTCATACACATCATCACATCACTCTCACACTCATTACTACATTTGTTGACATTATTTTAACTCTGCATCCTTTTCTTTAGAGTCCTTTGGGGAAATCGTCCTGACTCAGTCTCCAGGATCTCAGTCTGTTTCTCCAGGACAATCTGTTACTCTCACCTGTACATCCAGTCAGAGTGTTAGCAGTTACCTCCACTGGTACCTGCAGAAATCTGGAGAAGCTCCTAAACTCCTGATCTATAATGCAGCTTCTCGTCAGTCTGGGATTCCAGATCGTTTCAGTGGCAGTGGATCTGGTTCACAATTTAGTCTAAAAATCTCTGGAGTTCAGTCTGAAGATGCAGGAGATTATTACTGTCAGCAGGGTTACAGCTTTCCGTACACACAGTGTTATAGCGCCGTACAAAAACCTCCCTCAGCTGTAGAGGAAGTGCTCTGACTCAGAAACACACACTGATCTGAGAACAGCTGCAGAGCTGCTAAAGCTGCACTCCACTGAACATCATCAAACGTGCTGATGTTTAAAACATAATCATTCCTGAAAAGCAGAAAACTCTTCATCAGCTGTTCCTTCTGTGATGAAAAATCAGCTGATGTGTGTAATGGTATATGATGATTTCCACCTTCTGCTAAGAGGAGCAGTGTCTACTCCACACTACTGTAACACACAATGTAGTGCAGGATCTTTCAATAAGACTCAACATTCATTTCTATATTATTCTCTATTTCAATATTCATTTTCTCATCATCTGTAAAGTTTAACCACCAAACAGTCTCCTTTTCTACCCCATAGAAATGAAACTGAATTGAATTGAACACCTGAAACACACATGACCCGAGTTCCTGCTGAAGGAAAAATCACCACAATAGAACATAAAGCTTCATTTGACTGAAGATAAATGTGAAGGCAGTTTGACGCAGGTCTACGTGATGATGTAATGACTGTATTTATGGTGTCATTTAAAACATCTGTGCCTAGAAAGCTCTTGCTTCCTTTCCCCTGATTATATTCTGAGCTAAAAGAGCAGACGATCAGCTCCAGTCAGAGCACCTGGCTGATAAAAGATCAGTCTACTTAGGAAGAAAATAATGAAAAGCTTACGTCATTGCAGATCCATAAATCCATCTGTACACTGCAGAGAGTCTGCAAAGTAGCCGATCTGCTCCATAATCTTCATCACCTGGAAAAGAGTTCTGTTCTAACCTGTAGACTAGAGATCTAGGTCTGTATCTTCAGGAGGTTCAGATTGTAGGAAAGGGGCTGATGGGAGAAGTGCTTGGATGTTCTACAAGGCTGTGGGTAACTTCCTGTCTCTATCTAAACAATCTATGACTTTATTGTTTTGAAACATAAAGGTTTTATTTGTCAGAAGTTGCTTTATAGTCCCGTGTGTTAAATGCTGAAATAATGTAGAACATCTGGATCTGGTAAATGAATCAGAATTGTTTAAATCTTTAATAAAAGACTAGGACACACACACCGGGCCTCATTTATCAATCCTTTAGTAAAGTGGTGTGTGAATGTTTGCACAGACCCGGGCGTCCTTCTTTTCTGCTCCGAAGGTGAAGAGTGGAGGACCAGGACGACCCCACTAACAAATCAAAAGCAGGTCATTAACTTGGTGGAGGACTTTCATTCCACTGGCCCACTCACCTCAGAATTCAGTGGAGCTCAATTCACAGCAGAGATGGAATCTGTTCTAGATAATAATACACTGCTTTTGTCCTTTGAGTTTATATTATTGAGCTGGCTTTGCTGAATCATACAGCTGTGTATCATCAGCCTAGCAGTGGAAGCTAACAGCATGTTAATGGATCATTTTACCCAGAGGTAGCATGTACAGGGAAAAGCAGTGGGTGTAGAACAGAGCTGTCTCGTACTGTGATGAGGCCTAAATACTGACTGAGATTTTTAAATTGGCGCAATCTAATATATTTAGGAGGAGCATGAGAGGTTCTGATTTTCCAAATGCAGAATATAATAGAATGATCACTAAATCAATCTGACAAGACACCAGGTTTAACTATCCTTTCTGGATTAGTGACCAGTATCAGGTCCAACAATTATGAGGACCGACGTTCCACTCTAGTCGGTTCATTGATTAGTTGAACGAAGTTTGTACTACCAATAGATATTTATTGTCAGAGGAAGAACGGTCAAGCCAGTTGCAGTTAAAGTCACCAAGAATAATAATTTCTTCATACCAGCCTAGAGAATTTTTAGTTGACAAAATGCACAATGTAGAGGCTGTCGGAGCAGGTGGGGGCCTATAGATATTACCAATATCCAAATGTGTATTTTAATGAAAGATAACTTTGATAAAAAGACTTTCAAAATCAACTGGGTCAACAGTAGCAGCAGCACATCCAGAGACAAGATTTACATCCACATATGTAGACACCCCACTTCCTCTAGATGGTCTATCAGCTCTATACAAAACATAATTGTCAATTTCAATATCAACATCAGAAATGTCATTATGTAGCCATGTTTCCGAGATGTTATGATGTTAGGTTTTCTGATGAGTAACCCAAACTCTAAGGAGATCAATTTTAGCAACAAGACTCCTGATGTTAATGTGAATGACCTTTAAACCTTTAACTAATTCAATAATACATGTAATAAAAAAACAAGAAGGTCAGAGGATCATATTGAAGAGGGAAGTGGGTGAGGGAAACATGAGCAGCAATAGAGCCTAGACAAACTAGAGCAAAGACAAAAATAAAAAAAACAACAACAACAAACAGATGAACTGATCTCCAAAAGGCATAAAGTTAAAGAGGAAACATTTTTTTCAACATTTGAAGCAAGATTAGTGTATTTGTTTCGTTTTTGTACAACTCTAGAATAATAATAATAAAAAAAGTAAAGGCACATCATGTAAAAGTTTGGGCATCCCAAGAGATTTGAACTCTCAAATAACTTTGACCAAAGTCTCAGACCTTAATTAGCTCGTAAGAGCTATGGCTTGTTCACAATCATCACGAGGAAAGGCCAGGTGATGCACATTTCAAAGCTTTATAAACACTCAAACCTTTTCCCAACAGTCAGCACCATGGGCTCCTCTAAGCAGCTGTCTAGCACTCTGAAAATTTAAATGATTGATGTCCACAAAGCAGGAGAACGCTAAAAGAAGACAGCAAAGTGCTTTCAGGTAGCTGTTTCCTCAGTTCGTAATGCATTTAAGAAATAGCAGTTAAAAGGAACGGTGGAGATCAAGTTGAGTTGGAAGACCAAGAAAACTTTCAGAGAGAACTGCTCATAGGATTGCTAGGAGGCAAATCAAAACCCCCCTTGGACTGTAGAAGACCTTCAGGAAAATTTAGCAGACTCTGGAGTGGTAATAAACTGTGACACCTGCACAAATACGACCTTCATGGATGAGTCATCAGAAGAAAACCTTTCCTGCATCCTCATCACAAAATTCACCATCAGAAGTTTGCAAATGAACATCTAACAAGCATGCATTTTGAAAATAAGTCCTGTGGATTGATGAAGGTAAAGTAGAACTTTTTGGCCACAGTGAGAAAAGGTGTGTTTAGAGAAAAAAAGGTGCAGAATTTCATGAAATGAACACCTCCCCAACAGTTAAGCACGGGGGAGATCGATCATGCTTTGCGCTTGTGTTGCAGCCAGTGCCAACGGGAACATTTCACTGTTAGAAGGAAGAATGGATTCAGGTAAATACCATCAAATTCTGGAAACAAACATCACACGGCCTGTAAAAAAAAAACTGAAGGTGAAAAGAGGATGGTTTCTACAACAGGATAATGATCCTAAGCACACCTCAAAATCCATAATGGACTACCTCAAGAGGTGCAAGCTGAAGGTTTTGGCATGACCCTTACAGTCCCCTGACCTAAACATCATCGAAACTCTGTGGATAGACCTCGAAAGAGAAGTGCATGCAAGATGGCCCAAGAATCTCACAGAACAAGAAGGCTTTTGTAAGGCAGAATGGGTGAAAATCCCCCAAACAAGAATGGAAAGACGCTTTGCTGACTACAAAAAGCATCTACAAGCTCTGATACTTGCCGGGGGAGGGTGTTAATAAGTATTGACTTGCAGGGGGCCCAAACTTTTGCTTTCTCCCCAGTGAAAATAAACTCTGAAGAACACAAATAACTTTTTTCCAGGAGTGCATGATGAAATATCATGCTTCTAGGGAAAACCATACACTAACCATATTTATAACCCTGCAATGTTAGATTATTCGGCCATTATGGGAAATGAACGGCTCGGCTATTTAGCTATGCAGAAGGTGGAGGAGGTGCTTGCAAACTACCTCTCTCCATTGATGGCAGGTAATTTAGGGGGCCAGCTTTGCCATCCAAGCCATGTAAGGCCAAGTCAGCATTGGCGGGCAAGGCCTATGTGGCAGCGGGTCTCACTTGTGTGTCACTGCATACAATGGCAGTGTTGCAGTCCTACCAAGCAGACCTGCTGAGTGAGCTCGACATACGGCCAGTTCCTTCCCTGTCATGTTGAGTTCGTCAGTGCTAGTACGAGGGAGGCATAGAAGGCGAGTGAGGCGCTCTACCTCCCTACGCTGATTGGCAGCGGAGGGACATATCACAGCACATGAGGTTGTCAGGGCACTTAGCCCCCAGTACTACTGTAAGGCCTCCCATAGCCAAGGCTGTCCTTGGTCTTCTCTGGTCAATAAAAATCTGATGCTTTCCCTCCAACAGAATGTGGAAGAGTTAACGTCACTAAAATTTGGCAATCTACCTTTCACAATCCATCTAATTGAACACATTTCTTCTTTCTTTTGCAGTTGGTACAGCAATAGATGCGGTGCCACGTTACACTTCCATCCTGAAGACCTTCAAGAAGATTGGTGTAATGTCTAAAGCCTTTGAAAAGCACCAGGTCAACAGAAATACTGTGGTATCCACCGCATCATTCGGAGAGGTTTTCTCAAATTTATCTGATAACGCACCCCCAAAAGAGACTTTGCTAAGCTTTACAAAGCGTTGTCAGTCTGTAAATGAGGGGGAACTGAAAGAAAGGATTGAAGGAATGAAGGCAGAGAGGGAACTTCTCCCTAAAAACAGTACAAACAACATACAAGAGGATGCTGAAAATGGATTAATAATGATCTAGATCTTTAAAGATTTTTTTTTTTTTGCATTCAAGGTAAACATGCCAGGGTTTTTCTTTTCAAAGATTATTTGTTTGAGCACTTAAATATCTTCCATATTACTGAGAATCTCTGCATTTGCAGATTGAAAGAAAATTCTATTTGTTGTTTAGGAGAACTTTAATTTAATCCATACAGTATTTCTGAGGTTCTACATACAGTACTGGGATTTTTCTTTTGGTTCTGTAAATGGGTTCTGTATTTCTCCATATTTGGAGATTTCTGTTCCATTTCTATTCAGTGTTTATTTGTTTTTTAACAGCACTTTAAAAGTATTACAGATTTTTTTCAGGATCTCCATATTGGGAGTGTATTTTGCTATTCAAGATTAATTTGTTAAGAGCACTTTAAATGTTCTTGTATGTTGTTCTTGTACAGTATTTGCCAACCAGTTTTATTGTATTAAAGAAGTTTGTATGGAAGTACAGCGGCTGAAGTTTTTACGGCTTGTCTATGAGGACTGGACAGTTAACTCAACGGGGATGGAACCTTGTAACCATCTGCCCGTCACTGAAATGGTAATGAACATGACTGATATCTCAGACTTAAACATATCAGCTCCAGTCAGACTCTCAGAGTGCTCAGAGCTGCAGCAGACACTCAGAAACTGAGAAAAACATTGAGTGCCACCTTTTCTCCACAGAACATCACCTGGACACTACCATCACTCTTCTTTTAATAAACCTGTAACTTCCCACCTACTCCTATTTCTACTTTAGAGCACTTTTTTTTCTTTGGGGGTTTTACACTCACTTCAAGCTCTCAACTGCAAAACTCCTACAGATGTTATCATATCAACTGGGGCTTTTCTAAAAGGACATTTGGGCTCCAGACCCTGAGTGAAATGTGTCTTAGTGTTTAAATAACCCCAAAGTGACCAGACCCTGGAGCTACACAGAGCCATGGTGTAACCCTAAGCATTACTTCATTAAGGAGCTTAAAAACCATGACCTGCTGCTTCTCCTCACCTGTGACTGATGGTGCACCACCTCAAGAACATGCAGAGGACATCATTTTAACCATATCCTTTTTACTGTTTAAGGAGCCATTCAATCCTGCTGGCTCCTCCACTCCACTGCATAACACCGCTGCCAGATTTTTGCAGTCTGTTGTGTCTACACAGTATATCAGAGCTCAATCCCCCTACTGTCTCCTCTACCTGATCTCCGGTACCTGTCCAATTTTAAAATACTGACCCTCTGCCCAGTTCCCTTAGCAGAATCTCTAGCACTGACTTGAAGAAGCTGGATTTGGTCAGAAAATCATACCCATGAAGTAGACATTCACTGCGTGGAACACCAAACAACTGTGACTGAGGCTCTGTCAGGATTGCGGCAGCACTACATTTACATGCACATATAATCCACTATCCACTCGTTTTCCGGTTTTCCATACCCTTGGTGCACACTAGGGCAGGTTAACTCGGCAGTTGCATACATACCGCACAGATATCCATTCGAGTACCGCATACGTCCCCCATATCCCACAATAAAAACACACAGACACCAGATACAGTATCTCACAGAAGTGAGTACACCCCTTACATTTGTGTAAATATTTGATGATATCTTTTCATGTGACAACACTGAAGAAAGGACACTTTGCTACAGTGTAAAGTAGTGAGTGTACAGCTTGTGTAACAGTGTAAATTTGCGGTCCCCTCAAAATAACTCAACACACAGCCATTAATGTCTAAACCGCTGACAACAAAAGTGAGTACACCCCTAAGTGAAAATGTCCAAATTGGGCCCAATTAGCCATTTTCCCTCCCCGGTGTCATGTGACTTGTTAGTGTTACAAGGTCTCAGGTATGAATGGGGAGCAGGTGTGTTAAATTTGGTGTCATCGCTCTCACACTCCCTCATACTGGTCACTGGAAGTTCAACATGGCACCTCATGGCAAAGAACTCTCTGAGGATCTGAAAAAAAAAAGAATTGTTGCACTACATAAAGATGGCCTAGGCTATAAGAAGATTGCCAAGACCCTGACACTGAGCTGCAGCACGGTGGCCAAGACCATACAGCGGTTTCACAGGACAGGTTCCACTCAGAACAGGCCTCGCCATGGTCCACCAAAGAACTTGAGTGCACGTGCTCAGCGTAATATCCAGAGGTTGTCTTTGGGAAATAGACGTATGAGTGCTGCCAGCATTGCTGCAGAGGTTGAAGGGGGGGGGTCAGCCTGTCAGTGCTCAGACCATATGCTGCACACGGCATCAAATTGGTCTGCGTGGCTGTCATCCCAGAAGGAAGCCTCTTCTAAAGATGATGCACAAGAAAGCCAGCAAACAGTTTGCTGAAGACAAGCAGACTAAGGACATGGATTACTGGAACCATGTCCTGTGGTCTGATGAGACCAAGATAAACTTATTTGGTTCAGATGGTGTCAAGCATGTGTGGCGGCAACCAGGTGAGGAGTACAAAGACAAGTGTGTCTTGCCTACAGTCAAGCATGGTGGTGGGAGTGTCATGGTCTGGGGCTGCATGAGTGCTGCCGGCACTGGGGAGCTACAGTTCATTGAGGGAACCATGAATGCCAAGATGTATTGTGACATACTGAAGCAGAGCATGACCAGTATGCAGTATTCCAGCATGATAACGACCCCAAACACACCTCCAAGACGACCACTGCCTTGATAAAGAAGCTGAGGGTGAAGGTGATGGACTGGCCAAGCATGTCTCCAGACCTAAACCCTATTGAGCATCTGTGGGGCATCCTCAAACGGAAGGTGGAGGAGCACAAGGTCTCTAACATCCACCAGCTCCGTGATGTCGTCATGGAGGAGTGGAAGAGGACTCCAGTGGAACCTGTGAAGCTCTGGTGAACTCCATGCCCAAGAGGGTTAAGGCAGTGCTGGAAAATAATGGTGTCCACACAAAATATTGACACTTTGGGCCCAATTTGGACATTTTCACTTAGGGGTGTACTCACTTTTGTTGCCAGCGGTTTAGACATTAATGGCTGTGTGTTGAGTTATTTTGAGGGGACCGCAAATTTACACTGTTACACAAGCTGTACACTCACTACTTTACACTGTAGCACAGTGTCATTTCTTCAGTGTTGTCACATCAAAAGATATAATCAGATATTTACAAAAATGTGACGGGTGTACTCACTTTTGTGAGATACTGTATATTCACCAGTAAATGTTTATTGTACTTAGCTGCACGTCGTGTTGTGTTTTCAGTTGTCTGTGTGTGTTGTGTCAGTCCAGGTTACCAGAAGCAAAAGGCCAACCACAGAAGTGATCCAGAAAATCAGATACTGCTGAATTCCCATACTGCACCTGCACAATCACGCCGTTAACTGGACCGTCTTAACTGTTGTTTGTTTGGGGGGGAGTTGGGAATACAAAATCCAAGTTAATTCCTGTATAAAAGTGAATATTGTATATATTATGTTATATAATGTATAGTGGTGATTGGGTATATATGTTATGATACTGAAAATTATATGTATATATATATATATATATATATATATATATATATATATATATATATATATATATATATATATATTATATGTATATATATATATATATATATATATATATATATATATATATATATATATATATATATATATATATTATATGTATAATATATATATATATATATTGTTGTTTATGAAAAGGTATTGATTTAATACTTACCTCTGGGAGAACATGGAGGTCCATGTGGGTGGAGTTTCCGGGTAAAATTCCAGGCCCTGTTTGTTTAGGGTGGGTTATAGTTTGGAGTTGCAGTGTGAGTGGTTTGTGTGTATTTATCGTTCTGTGGATGAATTTACCAGCCAAGTGCTGAAGTGTATATATTTTTGTATAGTTTTCCTCCATTTTCCCCGTTTCCCCTATTTTGTCTATTTTTTGCGCCTTCATGTGTACATATTTTCGTGCACATTTGGTGTATTGTAAATAGACTGTAAATAGGAGCGCTGTCAATAAAACACCTATGCAAAAAAGTGCTATTGTGGCCTTGCCATCAATTTTCTTGTGGAGGACCGTTTTTTCATCACGCCTCGTCACAACAACCATGTCGATCTGTGTCTCAAAGGTAGAACGAGCATTACAGAGGCCAACACAGAGGAGCTGAAACTCCCACAGCTCTGTGTGCTACAGCCAGTCCCTGGTGTTCCTGCAGGATCTGCTACAATGGACAGGAGTCAAGAACTGGAATGACACGACCACCAAATCCAGCAGTTCATTCATTCTTAATAGCATTAAATTGGAAATGTAGAAGTGTTTAGGTCAAGACCCTGAATTCCCAGAAACTCAGACACCTGAGGTTCTTGCTCCAGAAAGGGTCCAGGACACATACCTTATCTGAGTGATTTGCTGCACTATTTTGTTATGTTTTTATTTTTTGAGGTTTATCAGGTAAGACAGTGAAAACTAAACTGTAGTAGTCAGTCCTGAATGTGAGAAAAGGATGTGTCAGACATTCAGCACCTAGCAGTAACACAGGTGGGATCCTAATCATAGCAATATTACAGAGGTAAAGATGGAGACATTAGTTATATATTAAATAAATGGTTTAATTGATAGATGATCATGAATCATTACAGGTTCATGCCAAATAATATAGCTCATAGCAGCAAAGTGTGACTTTAACCTCCTCCTACAAACCCACCAACTTGTATAAAAGCAGTCTTAACCAGAAAAAACTGACAAACAGAGAGAGATCAGTGAAGTGAGAGAGAGATTTACATGAAGACGGCCGAGTGATCCTCTTTCTCCCAGAATAGAGCAGCACTTTCACCAGATGTTCAACTTCCTTCAGCCAAACTCACTGAAGCACAACACACAGCACTGAATCTACAGCTAAACACACTCTCTCATCACACTGATAATGACTATTAACTCTAATAAAAGAACACACAATGTCCAAAATGAAGCTTTATTTCAGCAGAGCAAAACTACAGGAAGAGCAACAGGACAGTGAAGAGAGTAAAGACAGAAATGTCAGCATTGTGTAGAATTGAAACTCTATTGTAGATGGATGTGTAAGCAGCTCAGTGTTCAATTCTATCTTGGAGCTGTTAGACTTCACACTGGCTCTTTCTGAACGTGACCGGATGATCGACGTTGTCATGGGAGACCTTACAGACAAACTCCTCCCCCTTTTCCCAGAGCGCTTTGCTGAGGGTCAGGGTGTTGCTGCGTGTGTACCCGTCCTTCTTCTGTTCTTCTGCGCTGGTCAGAACCCCGTCCTTCACCTCTGAGCCGTCCACTGTCCAGCTCACCAGCACCCCCTGTGGACAGCAGGCAGACAGCAGGCAGACAGCAGGCAGACAGCAGGCAGACAGCAGGCAGACAGCAGGCAGACAGCAGGCAGACAGCAGGCAGATGGAGGGCTTCACCGTGGGACTGGAGACCACTGTGTTGCCTTAAGGCATTACATTTATTTTCTTGAATTTTAAGTTTTTGACAATTATCTAGTTAATTATAAAAGTTAATAATTGCTTTACAGTTTACCAATTAATTTGTTAAAATCGTTTCATCCGTCTGTTTCACGTGATGACGTCACTTCCTGGTTGGTATGTAAAAGAACGAAGCAAAAAAGGCAAGCAGAGCTGAAAGTTATCCAAGCCAATCTGCTAAGGAAGTTCATAGAAACAATGTCGTAAGTTTATGTATCTAAAAGTGGACATGTTGAACATCAGTTATTGATTATGATTCTGTCTAAAGAGGAGAAAATATAATATTTAATATGTTCATTTAAATCCAACTATTTTTCAAGCATGTAGGCTACAAGCTAACCTTTACTGTGAAGCTATGCTAATCGCGATGCTAATTGTTATGCCAACTTTATTTTTGTTTAGACAGCAATTTATGTGAATTTAAATAATAGTTTACAGTGTTAAGTATGCTGTAACAAATGACAGAGACTGATTATATTTGTGTTGGTTTATTTCAGTTTTCACTACTCAATGTCTTTGAAGCAGAACAAACAGTAAAAGACTCAACCTTACTACATCTCTGTCTTCATTGGCTACGGTTTAATTAGATGTTTAGTCAGCATTTCAACACCCTGCACGAGAAAATTATAACCACAAACAAACAATAAACACATTTACACACGCTTACACAACATTTACTCATCACTGCTGATTCACATTACTGCAGTTCAGTAGAACTACTCAGCAGGAGAACATTTACTAGTCACTCGTTATATTGTGGAGCGACTCGGACTTTGAGTGCCAGGTTTCCACTCACCAACACAAACACACTGGATATATACTCAGTGCCCGATATTCACTCATTTATTATTTATTTTACTACTTTAAGGTTTAGAGTTATCCCCAACAAATTACTGTTAACTATACACATTATATTTCATTGTAATTATTTATTAATATCATTAATAAACAGAAGTAAATACTGTTTTAGCGTTTTAGAAGCAAAAGTGACTTACTGATGATGAGTTTGGTTCCTCCAATGAAAGTCAACCACAATGATAGATTGTACACTACAGTGACCACACACACACACTAAATCCAAGCAATATTATTTGACTGGAGTTGTTCATTACTGAGACTGCAGTGGTTAGCCATGTATAATATTAATTTGTATATTGGCCATGTTCTGAATAAGTGCACATGTGCCGTGTTTAAGAAGTGTTCACAAAGACAGTCGTTTTATTTCAGTCTCAGGTAAATTCTTAGTTAGACACTATTGAGCGATGAATAAGGACCATTACACATTAAATCCTGAATCAGTAATAGTTTTATTTACTAAACACTTCAGATGTAAGATCTCTATTATTTAGCACATGAAAGGTGCTGGCTGTGAATTCAGGATAATATAATTTTATGTTAATTGGTTTACTAAAACAATCGTTGAGTATTTCGACTGGTGGGACCTGAGTGAAGACTCAATGCATCTAACACACCAGTGCAGATCAACGCTGACTGAATCAGGCCGGTTTTGTTTATTTAGAAATGCTGTATTATTTACAGCCACTAGGGGTCAGTGTGGGATAAAAATTCAAGGAGACAAAGTTTATATGCATAACGCTATTAGTCAGTGCATATATTCATGATTGGAAATAAACTCTGCTCACAAACACTGCTGGAAAATATTACTTTTTATTTACTTTTTTTTATTTGAAGCCAGCTTCTGGAACCATAAAATAAAACAGACTTATCAAAACTTACATATCAGAAATACTGCAATATTAAAGTTTACCCAGATCCAAACAACTATCAGTAATTAAAAAAAAATAAAAAATCAAACGCCAAAGCCCATGAATGAGCTGTATTTTGTTTCAATTAATTTATTAATGGTATTAAATGATTATGCACAGGTCTCTTTATAATTACATATTATATCACATACTGTTATTGTACAAAAATGCCACAAAATATGCAAACATCTTAAAGTACTAAAGTACCCCTGTCTCTACACACACACACACAAACACACACGCACGCATTCGTACAGTACATAGTAAAACTAACTGTCTCAAAAAATGAATTGTGCAGACAGTATTATATTCACACAGAAATATCCTCATCATCAGATTCAGTCAGCCATTAAACAGTAAAAAAAAAAATTTCAGGTTCAGATAACAAATTAACGGCGACACGACTCATCTGAAAAAGAGCAAGAAGAAATGAACAGGTTAATAAAGCATGTCATGTAGAGCTGTTATATATAAATCCAACACAAATAATTATTGAATACATTTGATGCAGTTATTGCAAGCAAGATATATGAAACCGAATATTCAGTCTTATTTACTTTCATTTTAGTTTACTTCAAGACTTATCTGTTCCTATACTTTTGCTTGCTCACCTAAAACTTGGGTGGTCTGATACAAAAGGTTCTATGTTTTATGTTGTTTAATACACACACACACACACACACACACACACACACACACACATATTATGGTAAGTTAAAGTGGTCTGTTGCATTTATATTTATTGTTATAGAGTTATTCAATAGGTCATCTTTAGTACATTCAAAGGCATTATCATATGTTTATCTCTAAATAAATGAATAAATACGCTCGGCAGTGACCATTTCTCACAAATGTTTTCAGATACATGGTTAATGGTGATTTTTCTGTACAGAAAATAAAAAATTATTATTATTATTATTATTATTATTATTATTATTATTATTATTATTCCTGCACACAAACAAAAAACCTTCATCTTTATGTCAAAATTACAATTCATCAGTAGCATGTTGTCTGAAGAAGTGATCTGAGGTCTCATTTATAAACCGTGCTTATGCATAGTTTTTATAGAATACGCATGTGTCTACGCACAGAACATTTATTTATCAGTTTCTTCTTGTGCATGAGGATGTAAATATTTCCACATGTATGTAGAAAGCCCTAGTGGTAGAAAAGTGTAGTAGCGAGTAAACAGATTATGAGGATCTCTTATTCCGCTTATTATGCATCGTATCAGCATAATGAACACGAGTATGCACACATGTAGCTAATAAAATCCTAAATGCTGTATGCTGTGTTCAGGGTTCCTTCTAAGTGTTAGTTGTAATGTGAAAGCAGTAATGAGATCTTTTCCAACATCGAGATGTTCAATGTGTGAAGTGGGAATAAAATAAATAAAACATGGACACCTCATTGAAAGTGTGTATTTTGTTTGCTGTCATAGCACGTAGAGCTCACAAAAAGCAACTTCAACTGCAATTTTACATTTACAGGCCTGAGTCCTGTTCTACTGTAGTGAACTTCAAACATTCTACGAGCTAGCCAGCAGACAATTGCAAGTAGCTTAGCAACAAGCTAGCCAGATAATGTTAGTGATAGCTGTAATGTGATAATAATCTTCTCAAACCAGTGATTAGTATGTTCAGAGTTATAGGTTTAACCTAGTACTGTGTCTGTATTCTAAGTCAATACTGCCATCAACTCATTTGTACACTGTTCACAGTGAGAGCAGCCATGTTGATTTGTTGTCACTCAGTAAATGGGGAAGGAACTCATCCCCTGTACTACTCAAATCCAGCATTACAATGTGTGTGATTTATCAGTGGCCACTGGGTACATGACCATTTAAAACTTGTTCTGTGCACTGTGATGTTTTCTATTACTACTACTACTACTATTAATAATAATAATAATAATAATAATAATAATAATAACCAGCATCCTTGTTGCTGTGTGATTGGATTTTATTGTCTATTAATTGTAAGCACAAAAATGATGAGTCGTTTATTTGTTAGTGAAATGAGGATTATTGTACAGACCCACTCGAAGTACTCTCTTCATTCCTCTTCCTGCTCCAATTACTCCATCGTCATCCTCCTCCTCTTCATCATTTTCTTCTTTTTTCTCCTCCATTCTCCTGAAATCATCACTGCTTCCCTCCTCTTCGAGCAAAGACGTCTCCGACAGGTACATACACACACACTCCAACTGAGAGTCATCAAAACACACTCTCACCTGAGAGACAGAGACAGAAATTCAGAGACAGACAGACAGACACACACACACACACACACACACACAGACACACACAGATGTCCATGTCTGGATGAGACAGATGTGCATGTATTAGAGTGAGACAGATATGGGTGTCTGAGAGTGAGACAGGTTGGCATGGCTGTGTGTGAGACAGGTGGGCATGGCTGTGTGTGAGACAGGTGGACTTGTATTAGAATGAGACAGTTGTGAATGTATGAGTCAGACTGTCAGACATTGATGATACAGGTGGGTGTGCCTGAAAGTGAGACAAGTGGGCGTGGCTGTGAGTGTTCATTTGTTTATTGTTTATTGAAATTAAAACCTCAGTGCTGTCAGCTGACCTGGTTTTGCTGTGGTGTTGTTTGTGGTGTTGCACAGAACAGGAAGTGAGGCAGTGTTAAAGAGGAAGTAGATACTGCACTGTGTGTGTGTGATAAAGTTACCCGAGGATAAAAAAAAAACAAGAAGGCAAAGAGGAGGCAAAAAAAGAGCTCAAGAATGTGATGGTCACTATTTTTAAGTACAGTATATATAGAACAGTATACAGTATATTACAAGATTACACTCAATGTCCACTTTATTAGGAACACCTGTCCTCTTGCTTGTTCATGCAATTTTTCAATCAGTCAATCATGTGGCAGCATCGCAACACATAAACTCATGCAGATAGAGTGTCCTGGTCAGTGAGTGTATACACAGAATATACTTCAGCATAAATAACTCTTATATTTTTACATGTATTTTGATTGTTACAGTTGCCATGGGGTCCTGTTTCTCCCCCTATCTTGTTATTGGTTTGTTTCCTTGAATGGCTTTACCTCTTCCTAATTTTCCCTTGATTCATTTAAGTATTTATCGCCTCTTCTCCAAGTCTTACCATCAATTAGGAGTCTTATTTTCACAACACCACTGCTGTAGCTGAGAATAAACCTCCACTGTAACAAGGTTTTTGTAAATACTGTTTGTTTTTGCTAACACTATCCTCATCACTGATTCAAATGAAAAATTCACATCATATTCACATAAACACCATTAATCGCTTCTGTTTTAATGTGCAGATCACGACTCAAATTAATTGTTTCAACAGAATGCTGTTTCATAACTGTCAGATTTGTGATGTGTATCAGAAAAATGCCCAAAACAGTGTTAAAACCTTCTCTGGGGCAAAGACACACGGCTCATGATTACATACACAAATTTATAAACGTAACAGAGTCAGTAAGTCAGTAACCTCGCCCAAATCCAAACCTTAATGTTTATAACTTCTAACATGAAGTTTCATGCAAACAAGTCGTGTGAATATACATGAAGTGTGTAAAAGTGTTGGTATATACAGTCATGTGAAAAAATAAGTACACCCCATGGAAATTGTTGGATATTTTGACATATTTGGACAAGCAAACATTTTATCATCTTTGAAACACCACCGATTAATGAAGCTGATTTACTTGAAGCTAAATTTGCTTTTTCAATCATTTATTAAACAGAAATATCAATAGATATGATCTTCTTCTGTGGGAAAAGGTAAGTACACTTTGCTTGTATCTTTCTCATTTGTAAGTCGCTTTGGATAAAAGCGTCTGCTAAGTGAATAAATGTAAATGTACACCCTTAGCATCAGAAGCTAGTATTGCCCCCTTTAGCAGAAATAACTTCATTCTTGTAGGTGTTTTACATAATTGTTCACCAGGCTTGCTGGACTTTTTGACAACTCTACCAAGCAATATTCTTTTTCAGTTCTAAGATGTTTGAGGGTTTTCTTGCATGTTCTGCCTGTTTCAAATCCCCTCACAACATTTCAGTTGGATTCAAATCCAGGCTTTGACTAGGCCATTCCATAACCCTCCATTTCTTCTTTTTGAGCCGTTCACTGGTAGATTTGCTAATGTGCTTAGGATCATTATCCTGTTGAAAGCTCTACTTTCAGTTCAACTTCAACTTTCAGATTATGTTCAAGCTATTTTTGATATGATGCAGAAGTCATAGTTGAATCAATGAATGCAAGCTGTTTAGTCCCTGAGGCAGCGAAGCAACCCCAAACCATAACATTTCCACCACCATGCTTCACAGTTGGTGTGAGGTGCTTCTCCTGAAAAGCTGTCTTTGGTCTGTGCCAAACATGTCTGCTGTTACTGTGACCAAAGAACTCTATCTTTGATTCGTCTGTCCAGACCGCATTATTCCAAAAGGCCTGGTCTTTGCCTATATGCTCCTTAGCAAACTATAGTTTGCAAGGGCTTTTTCCTGACACACCTCCCATGCAGGTCAAACTTGTGCAATCTCTTTCTGATTGTAGAAGCATGCACTTTGACACCAACAGCTGCAAGACATACTGCAGATCCTGTGATGAAATTTTGGGATTCTTGGAGACTTCTGTTTGCATCAGACGGTCTACTCTTGGGTTGAATTTGCTGGGACGGCCGGTCCTGGACTAATTGGCAGTTGTTTGAAATCTGCACCATTTGTAGTTGAGTTTCCTTACGTCAAATAATTTGGAGATCTTTTTAAATCCCTTTCCAGACTCATAGGCATCCACAACCTTTTTAGAGAACTCCTTAGAGCTTGGCATGATGATAGCACTATGTAAGTGTAGACCATTTACCATTTATAAAAAGACAGGTTCCACATGCACAATATATATATATTTATATTTAACAATAACAATATATATGGGATATACTTATTTTTTCACATGACTGTAGTATGTAAAGTCTGTCTTTATTCTTTACCCATTTAACCTTCATACAGAGTCTTTTGTTCACCTCTCTACTTTTCTTATATGGTCAGTGTTTCCTGTTCTAATAAACTATTCTCACCAGTTACTCATTAATACTCATTATTGTATATTTATAGCTCTTGAGCTTCACTGTGTTGGGTGAATTGCCAATCAGTGGGTTCTCCTAGTGTGATTCTCTGTTTATTTGTCCCATCTTACAATATAAATGAAATATACATGAAAAATAATTCAGGGAGTAACTGTAGTGTATTTATTAGTAATAAGTGTGGAAGTAAAATAAATTGCAGTAAAGTTTCAGGACATGTGTCATGGACTGCAGAAAGTGTTTTGTGATAGTATTAAAAAAAATGGTGTGTCAATGTTGAACAGTGTATGCAAGGAGAAATGAGAGTTGAGAGAAAGTTTATAACCTTTCTGTTCATACACACATGCACACACACTCATTACACACTTTAACTTCAATGACCCCATACAGTTTGTGTAACTTGTCTATATATGGCACAGTCATGCATGACTACATGTTGTATAACAGTTTTTAGGCTCCACTGGACTGTATTTTGCTGTGTTTGTTATTATCTCCACGTCCCTTCATATTTCTCACTTTGGAGACATTGTCCATGAAATCCATACAATTGTGCACCCCTGAGTATCACTCCCATGTCTAGTTCTTCCCCAAACTGACACATAGTTGGAAGCACACAGTTGTATAGAATGTCTCTGTATGCTGTAGTATTACAATTTCCCTTCATTGGAACCACGAGGCCCAACCATGTTCCAGCATGACAGTGTCCCTGTGCACAAAACGAGCTCCATGAATGGTTTGCTAAGGTTGGAGAGGAAGAACTCAAGAAGGCTATACAGAGCCCTGACCTCAACCCCACTGAACACCTTTGGGATGAAGGTCAGTGCCTGGATGGATGGATGGATATATATTATATATACTTTTGTGAGATACTGTGTGTGTATATATATATATATATATAAAGTATCTCACAAAAGTGAGTACACCCCTCATATTTTTGTAAATATTTCATTATATCTTTTCGTGTGACACACTGAAGAAATGACACTGTGCTACAATGTAAAGTAGTGAGTGTACAGCTTGTGTAACAGTGTAAATTTGCCGTCCCCTCAAAATAACTCAACACAGACATTAATGTCTAAACCGCTGACAACAAAAGTGAGTACACCCCTAAGTGAAAATGTACAAATTGGGCCCAAAGTATCAATATTTTGTGTGGCCACCTTTCCAGCACTGCCTTAACCCTCTTGGGCATGGAGTTCGCCAGAGCTTCACATGTTGCCACTGGAGTCCTCTTCCACTCCTCCATGACCACATCACGGAGCTGGTGGATCTTAGAGACCTTGTGCTCCTCATGTATGTCTACATGCCCGCCCTTGACTGTACGAGAGTGTGTGTGTGTGTTTGCACTCCTCAGCTCTTATACTTCTTTTTGACTTTTTGACTAATAAACCATAGTGTGTTACTCTTAAATTGTGAATCCAATTCGTCAATATCCGCCTTATACCGCTTCTGTGTGTCTAGATGCCCGTCGTCATTTTTCCTTCTCTCCTTTACTGGAGGGGCTGGATTTGAATCTGACCATTCTTCCCTCTTCTCACCTGTCAGTTCGCCCTACTCTCAGTGGTCTCCTTATTTCACGTTTGCTGACTATCCCATGTCCCCAGGACACACCCCATTTCCCTCCCCCTACCGATCTCCTCAAGATTACGCACCCACCAGTCCTGTGAATTATCAATAAAATTACATATTACTCATACTAGGTCTCCCTCATGTTTATTTTATGTCATTTTTATCCACAACAAAAGATATCATCAAATATTTACAAAAATGTGAGGGGTGTACTCACTTTTGTGAGATACTGTATATACCTTGACCCTGTTTGGATCAATTCCAAAATCTAATCACTTCATGTGGTGCTTACAATGATAATTCCATATAAAACCTACAAACATTCAACCACTCGTTCTTGAGATCTCACTAACAAGAATCTCGGATGGACAGACGGACAACCTGAAAATGTAATACCTAGTGGCGGGAAGCTTAAAAATGCTGATGACCACCGGTCTGATTGGATGGTGATAGTGAAACACTATTCTGTGCGACAAAGATCTACCATAAGTATCTGCATCTGGCTAAAATTCTCTACCATGCTGGTTTTAAACTCCTCATAATGTATGGTTTATTTAGCACTGATTTTACACCTAGCTTTATGTTAGAATGTCTTTTCATCTGGTGTAACTTGAGGGAGCTTTTGTGAAAACACTGTATGATTTTTTACACTCAAATGAAACTCAGGTATTTCTGCTTTTAATATGGGTAATCAAACACACTTGCCTTTTAAGTGTTTTAGGGATTAACTGGGAAATATGGATACAGGCAATGGAAACAAAACAGAACCATCAGAAACATCAACATTTCCCTCAGGTGTGTAGCTGTGGCTGTCATCATGCCAAGCTCGGTTATTATTAAAGTGTAATTACACTTAACATCAAACACTAACCTATATAACATGAGTTCCATTACAGTCAGAAACATCAACACTGCATCACTCAGAAACTCTGAGCTGTCAGAGAAAAAGGTCTATGCATGTCGAATTTTCTTGAACGTCATCATATCTAAATCCAGCATCCATCTTGGTGAAAACATAACGCATTCATTAAGGATCATACTCATTGAGTCAGTACCAAGTGTTAGTTAGGAGACCACTT
This sequence comes from Ictalurus punctatus, assembly GCF_001660625.3. Classification (NCBI taxonomy): domain Eukaryota; kingdom Metazoa; phylum Chordata; class Actinopteri; order Siluriformes; family Ictaluridae; genus Ictalurus; species Ictalurus punctatus. The sequence continues at coordinate 28,467,382 of NC_030429.2, read as the reverse complement.
TCATTAAAGGTCATACAGTGTTCCCATGTGAATAAAACACACAATTAAAAAAAAGAAATTAGGCAATGTTTTAGGGAAGAACTGCACTGCAAATTGTAAAATAAAATAAAATAATAAAATTAAAAATTCATCGTAGTATCTCATTATTCATGTAACCTTTCATTATTTTACTTTATTAACTTGTAATTTCAAGATATTATTTAATTCTTCCAACTTATATATATATATATATATATATATATATATATATATATATATATATACATGTGAATTAATACCTCATTATTATGACATAATATTTCATCATTTAGACTCAATAACTCATTACTTCAAGATTTTATCTCAATATTTTTACATATCTCATTATTTTGATGTAATGTTATTTTTCGCCTTATTTTGACTTATTGTATTATATTAAGTTGAAATGATAAAATATTAAGCTATTTCCACTTTCCATTTTATAATTTCAACTTAATATTTGATTATTATAAGTTCATATCTTATTTCAAAATCTTCTGTTACATTTCACTTAATAACTCATTATAAACTCATTATGTTGACTTAATAAAAGCACCCCACAATTTATCAATGAGAAAAAAATATTGAATGTCAGTTTATATTTCTTATTCTATATGCTGTTTCCCAGTTGGTCAGTAAATCAACTGCTGCGTTTGAGGAATTCACGTGACACATTTATTCTAGATTATTTTTGCATACGCCAAATTCAAATGGTCAAAATGGCCAATGCCACTGCAGAGCTCTGTTAATTCCACTAAATCAATGAAGCCTTTATTGTCACAAATACATTACAGTGAAATTATTTTCTTTACATATCCCAGCTTGTTAGGAAGCTGAGGATCAGAGCACAGAGTCTGCCATGATAGAGCACCCTTGAAGAAGAGAGAGTTAAGGGCCTTGCTCAAGGGCCCAACAGTGGCAACTTGGCAGTGCTAGGGGCTTGAACCCACAACCTTTTGATCAGGAATGCAGAGCCTTATCCCTTATGTACGTCAGCCACTTATTTATTCAGTATCTGACGTATTTACTGTCTGAGAAACAGCATAACTCAGGATTACTAAGTAACTCATACTGTGGCAATGTCTTTCAGCTGTTGCATCTATACTTACCATTTTTGGAGATCCTCGGTTCTTCACCAAGCAGGATCTCTCCAGGTTTTGATAACCACCAATCACTTCAATCTCCTCTGCAGTTGGATATCGTTTCTTGTGCAGCTCTGGCTTGTTACTTGGTGCTTTAGCAGTTGTGACAGAAGATGAAGGCTCTTTAGGAGTTGTGACAGAAGGTGAAGGCATTTTAGGAGTTGTGACAGAAGACACAGGTGTCCCTGAGGGGCCTGATTTCCTGGGAGTGATGGTAATGGTGGTGCCTCTCTTTCCTGGGCCTCCAGAGGCGCTCCGGATGGTGAAGAGCGGAGTAGATGAAGTTTTGACAATTGGCTCTATCTGAGCGTTTATGCTGTTTGTGGTGGAAGTGCTGACTTCTGGAAGTTGAATCTGTGCCCTCGGTTCTGAGGAAGGTTTTGAGATGGTGTGTGTTTGGCTTTTTTGCATATCAAGGTTTTGGTCCTGGCATGTCTCACATGCATTCTGTCTCTGCGATGCCTCTCCATCGTTTTGTCTCCGGACTTCCTGTTCTTTCAGAGGAAGCTGCTCCACTTTACGCTGCACCGATCGCAGTGAAGATATTTCTGTCTGTTTTTTTGGAGGACCAGGCGTGAATTGTCCCCCAGGTCGGATCTTTATCACTCCTCCACTGTGTGCTTGGATGTCCAAGTTCCTCTCGGTGATGCACACATTGGCCCTGGAGGTTACAGGCTTCAGGTTATAGATCCGACTCATGGCAGGTTGGGTGTGGCCGAAAGGAGGAGGTGGAGAACTGGAAGAGGATGAAGATTGAGACGGAGGGATGTAGTCTTCCCCCAACAGATCCTCCTCTCGTTCTTTTTCTCTTTCTGGTGCTTGTATCACTCCGTCATGTTGCTCTGTGAGAACAGAGGACTCTCGCTTAACTGAGAGAGAAGGAGGAACACATACAGGAAGTTCCTCTTTACTTACTTCCCTTGTGACGTCAAACTGGCTGAGAGACTGTGGTGAGGCCACTTCCTGTCTGCTCTCCATCTCAGCCTCTCTTACTCGATCATCTTCTCCCTCGGTTCCTCCTCTCTCTTTCTGCCATATTCTCTCTCTTAGGGACTCCACTCTGGTCAAGGGTCTTCCAGCCTTCCAGCTCAACCTCCTCTCCACTCGTCTTATTTCATCTCTATCTTTTCTTGAGTTCTGCTCACTGATCCCATAAAAGACAGATCTAGGGATGAGTACCTCTCCTCTGTGATGTAGTGCCTCATTCAAGGTCATACTCATCCCTTGCTTCTCTCTGTTGCTCTGTGATTCTATCTCTCCACCTGAGAACGTTATCATGGACTGAGGAACTGGTGCTACCGCCTGTCCATGTTTCACAGTCTTCGTGGATTCATTTTGAAATTCTGTTTGCTGTTTTCTATCATTTCTCTCTCTCTGTATCTCCTCTATCTCATTTTCTGTTTCTCTACTCAACTTGTCTTTCTTTATTATTCTTTTTTGTTTGTTCTGTTCCCTGAATCTCTTCAATTCTCCTTTAAAAGTGGAGATCTCAGAGTTCCTGTCTGTCTTATTCACTGCCTCGTTCCCAATTTCGTTCCTCTCTTCTTCTCTCTTTTCCTCTTTATACACCCCTCCCTCAATCTCTCTTTTTCTCCGATCAGAATAACTTCTCTCCAACACTCTTCTCTCCTTACAAACTTGCTCTGAGAAACTAAATGAACGTTTTGGTACTCCTCTAAATGCATTTATGATTCCTCTTGTTCCACACCCATCTTTTCTATCCCCCCCTTTTTTCTCATCCTTTCTCATCTCTCCCCCCAGTTCCACAGGGATGAAGCAGTCACTGCTTTTGGATCTGCAGGGAGTTTTACAATTCTTACCAAATTTACTAATCAACTGGCTTACCCTTCTGCATTCTGTTACCTCTCCCTCTCTTTCTATTACTCCCAGTGTCATTTTCTTTTCATCTTCATTCATTTGCTTCCTGTCTTCCTTGATTCTCTCTTCTTTCATGGATGGTTTGATGATCAGCACCTCTGATACACAGATCTCAGTCACTTTTTGTCCACCACCCAGAAACTCCTTCAGGTCCATCCTTATCCCTTGCTTCTTTCCCTCCTCAGTTTCTCTCTCTCCATCCCTCTCTATCATCTCTATCTGGTTCTTTCTGTTCTCAATGATGAATATGTTTTCTGCTTTAATTGTGTGAATAGCAGAGACAAGAGGGAAGAGGACATAATCTCTGTCTCCTACTTTCCTTCCTCTATCAGCATCACCCTCTCTTTCCTTCATGCCCTCAATTATATCTCTCTCTCTTGTTCTTTCCATATGTTTCCCTCTATTTATCTCTCTATCCCTCCATTTCCCTCTGTTGTCTTCTCTCTCGTTGTACTTCTCTTTTTCTTCTCCACTCATCCTCTCATAGTTGCTCTCTCTTTGTCTCTTTCCTTCATTGTTCCCTTTCTCCATTTCTTTCATCTGCTGTTCTTTTGTGAAACCATTCTGTGAAGAAATAAAATAATTTTTCCCAATGGGGTCAATAGACACGGTGTCGGGTTCAAACTCTCGTTCTACTTCTCTCACTTTTTCTCTCTCCTTCTCTCCTCCATCTTCCTGTTTCGCCCTGCGACGCTGAATGATCTGTCGTTTCCAAGCTGGCATACTGGCCAGTCTCTCTTCTTCCTCTCGCTCTCTCTTCTCTCTCTCCTCCTCTTCTCTTCTCTTTCGTTCCAGGAGTTGCTGCTTCCATTCCGGCATTATTGAGACCGACATTACAGACAGATGAAAAGATGGATGGAAGGATAAATGAATGCAGTTCTTTCACTTGAGTTTCTGTTAGTCCTGTTGAAAATAAATACAAGAAAGCGCAAAGTAGTTTCTTTGTGTTTCGACTTCCTGTGTGTATGGGATATATGCAAAAGCTGAAGTACCATGCAAAACTATATACTGAATACTAGGAATGTCACTGAAGATGGACAGATAATGTGTTCTAAACAGATACAAATAGATATAGGAAGATCTACAGGAGCTACACCTGTGTTTTGAGCTCCTGTCAGCTTTAGCCCACAGCTTTAGTTTTGTTGTTTCATTCTGTCATTTGGGAATATCAATATTGTATTCTGCTTCCATGTAAAGCACAAAATAATAGCAGCTAACAATAACTAATGATGCGGTTCTATCGTAAATCCAGCCATGGAACATACTGACAATGTATGATAAAATGCTGCTATTGGTGGATGCAACTTTTTGGACCAATGAGCTTCTATAGACTATAATATAATAATATGTTCTATAATATGTTCTTCATTCCCGCATAACTAAAGGGTAAACCTACAGTAGTCCTTGAAATTTGTGAACCCTTTAGAATTTTCTAAGTTTCTACATAAATACAGTGTGACCTAAAACATCATCAGATATTAACACAAGTCCTAGAAGTAGATAAAGAGAACCCAATTAAACAAATGAGACAAAATATTATACTTGGTCTTTTTTTTTTTTTTTTTTTTTTTTTTTTAAGGTAAATGATCCAGTATTACAGATCTGTGAGGGGTAAAAGTATGTGCACCTTTGCTTTCAGTATGTGGTGTGACTCCTTGTGCAGTAATAACTGCAGATAAACGTCTGGGGTAACTGTTAATCAGTCCTGCACATCGTCTTGGAGGAGTTTTATCCTGTTCCTCAGTACAGAACAGCTTCAGCTCTGGGGTGTTGGTGTGTTTCCTCACATGAGCTGCTCGCTTCAGGTTCTTCCACAACATTTCTATTGGATTAAAGTCAGGACTTTGACTCGGCCGTTCCAAAACATTAACTATATTCTTCTTTAAGCGTTCTTTGGTAGAGCGACTTGTGTGTTTGGGATCGTTGTCTTGCTGCATGACCCACTTTCTCTTCAGATTCAGTTCATGGACTCAAGTCCTGACATTTTCCTTTAAAATTCACTGGTATCATTCAGAACTCATTATTCCAGCAGTGATGGCAAGTCATCCTGGTCCAGATGCAAATTCTATTTTGGTCTCCTCCGTCCACAAAACAGTTTTCCATTAGTTTTCTGTCTCGTCCACGTGATCTTTAACAAACTGCAGAAGGGCAGCGATGTTCTTTTTGGAGAGCAGTGGCTTTTTCCTTGCAGTTCTACCATGCACAACACTGTTGTTCAGTGTTCTCCTGATGGTGGACTCATAAACATTAACATTAGACAATGTGAGAGAGGCCTTTACTTGCTTAGAAGTTACCCTGAGTTCATTTGTGACCTCGTGGACTATTACACGTATTAGGGTTCCCTTAGTATCACTCTTGGAGTGATCTTTGTTTGTCTCCATTCCTGGAAAGGGGAATAACGGTCTTAAATTTCCTCCATTTGTACACAATCTGTGTGACTGTGGATGGGTGGAGTCCAAACTCTTTAGAGATGGTTCTATAACCTTTTCCAGCCTGATGAGCTTCAACAACTCTTTTTCTGAGGTCCTCAGAAATCTTCTTTGTTTGTGCCATGATACACTTCCACAAACATGTGTTGTGAAGATCAGACTCTGATAGATCCCTGTTCTTTAAATAAAACAGGACGCTCCCTCACTCACACCTGATCATCATCCCATTGATTGAAAACACCTGACTCTAATTTCATCTTCTAAGTAACTGCTAATCCTAAAAATTCACACATTTTTTAGGACTTCTGATTATGTTTTATATTTATACAGAAATGTATATTACAGAAATATAATATTCTAAAGAGTGCACAAACACAAACATCACTCATTTGGTCGTTGCTGCCATTGCTAAGTGTCTGCGATGAATATGCTTCCAGTTCTTGCCAAAAGAATCATACTGGGACATGTTGGTGGAACAATAATCAGTCAAAGAGACTCATAATGAACATTCACTCGTCAAACAACCACCAATTTGAACAATAAAGTAGAAGAAGAAGAAGAGGCTAGAATGGTTGTTCTAGCCTAGCATGTCATAGCACTGTTCAGCGTGTCCTTGTTCCTACCTCCCTCAGCACATGACCCAAAAAGCAGTCAGTGTCTGCCATGATTTTTGCTATGATTCCTCAAATCAGAAGGATCAAGGAATAAGGACAGAGGAGGGCTCTGGATCAAGGACACATGGGTGCTTCCTATGCACAAATCTTTTTTACTAATCAATACTAATACTAATTTTATTTAACTAGACAGTAGGTAAAAAAAAAAAAATCCTTGTATGAAAGTCAATGAGGCTAAAAATCAACATTTAAACATGTGATAATGTTTGAACAAGTGAATACACGAAAGTTGTTATAAAGTGAGCGAGAACATCTCACTCGTGTTTCCTTTCTTGTATCTTTTTTCTGTTTCCTCTGAGGAAGGAGCTCAGAAACAAGGAGAAGAAATAAAGAGAAGCAAATAAAGAAATTACAAGTTCTCTAACTTACACAGGGAAGGATATGCGATGGGAAACAGACACCGGTACAGTGACGCGGAATTATTCTATTATTTTCAGTATGCTGATGACTACATATATTCATCATACCTTTCAATTAATTAAATTTAATCCTTCCTCTATCGGTGTTGAAGCAGAAACTCCTCACTTTATCCAAATTCTGTCCTACCATTCACTGATGATGATGATGAAGGAGACAAATGTGTGTGATCTGACAGAGTATGTAGTGGCAGAGAGCGTGATTAGACCTCGGTGTGCTCATTTTAATCCCATAATCTCATTCAAACCCATCAGCGGATTTACCAGCCTGCACCACGCCACTGCTCCTGAGCAAAGGCTTTTAATTCAGCAGGTTACTGCCTTTATTCTGTCACACTCACCTGTCTGTCCATCTGTCCTTATGTCTTATCAGACATTATTTTAATGTCTATATTACGTTCTCTTAGTCTCTTTCTCTCTGTATTCCTCCCTCTCTAACTCTGTTTAAAACAAAATGGGTTTTAGAAATGCAAAACCGTGGACCGAGTATCACTGAACCCGTCTCATTATACACTTAAACCCTCAGTATATTTTTAGAAAAAACAAAGTCATGAGAGGCCTTCACAAGCTTTCAAGCTCACACACTCTTAGTGGTAGTGTTTGTTTTACTGGTTATGTGTGAATGCTTCAATCGCAACTTTGTTGCATAGGATGTTCATCTGCAGAGTTTGCCCAACAGTTATGCGTGTGAAGGCCTCAGTAATCTACATGCTGAGATGATGTTAGGCTGAGTTCCATGAAAGAACGTCATGTAGAGATCATGCAGATAGTGGCTGAATGAACAGTCCTTATAAATGACGTGTGCCCAAACCAATTCATTCCAAATGCATTACCGGTCAAAAGTTTAGAGACAATCATTCTTTATTATTACCCCCCCACCCCCCACCCCCACACACATTTTAGAATAATAATAAACTCTGGAATAACACAAATGGAACCATGGGAATTATATTGTGATAAAAATTAAAAATAGATACAAATAATTTCATATTTTAGCATCTTCAAAGTAGACACCCTTCTTGCCTAGAATTTGCAGAAATGAATTCTTGGCATTTTATCATCTGATTTCTTGAGGAATTTCCCTGAGATGCTTTTTAAACAGTATTAAAGGAGTTCACACCGACGCTGGACTCTTAACACCTGCGTTTCAGAATATTTCGCTCCGAGTCAAAACATTTTTGTAAATAAAATGTTAGCTTTCTAATGAAAGAAACAAGTACGTCGGCACGATTATATTTTTGTCTACAACACCAATTTCAAATATTTAATCACAAACCTTCAAATCAAAAGGTTTTTAAGATCATGAGAAACATTTCAGTCGAGTGTCCACAAACTTTTGTGAATCTTGAAAAGACTTGATATTGCAGCACAAAAAGAAAAACAACAGAACAGTTACTTTCCTTTTAGCAGCACAACCTGAAAAGCGTCAAACATAAAACACAATCACGTGTCATAACTAGGTCATTTATAAAAACCATTTAAATGCACAAAAAATAAAAGACCAATTACCTTTTCTATTAGCAAACACAACCTGAAATGCATTAAAACATCTCATAGTCAATTCATAAAGTACAATATATGTCACTTAAAACAATTTAAGAGCACAAGGAATAAAAGACAAGCCTTTTTGGATTGCTGACATCATTCTAGATTTATTCGTTTTTGTCGCTACTGTCTTTGTTTTACTCCTGGACACAACATATTCCCTATGTCAACCAAGTGAATAATTGGTTGTTGGAGCCATGGGCAGGAAACTACAATGGCGATGACCTGTCCTTGAGTATGTTAGTGAGGGTACTATATGTATGGTGGTCTTATCACGCCTCTCGCTCAACGATGGGAGAGAAGAAGTCGGAATACCTTCAGTATTACCCGACAACAGCGTTTTTGAACCCTCTCTAACTCATCAGAGAGACCTTTAGGCAGTCCATCCCAAACTGAGCTGGCATGCTCAAGAACTGGCCGTATAAAAGTCAAATATATTTGCATTAAAACATTACATGGGAGACCAGCTCTCTTTGCAACACTTAGATAATAGATCCTTGGATGTGACTTCACAATCATATACTTGATGTGGGCGTCCCATGACAGATCAGATGGAATTTTAACTCCTTAATGATACTGACACCTTCATGATTCTTGGTCAAGGCCTGATTTCACCTGCTTCTTATTTCTCTTTTCTCTTTGTAAAGCTTAAGGTGATTTGGTCCTAACACGCCCCTCACAGATGCAATCTCCGTATGAAGCATGCTGAGGCCTTGAAACCTCAACATGACATCTACAGTCATTTTCCCTGCAATGATGTCATATTGTCCACTAAAGCCATGCAAGAACGACACATTTCCTAGTGGATAGCTGACTTTTGTCGATCTGTTGCTCTACATAATGTCTTGGCACCCTCTGGCACAACCCTGATAGTGTTGTACTGAGAATAAATCATCAGCCAAATCATATCTGCTCAGTGGGGGCCACATGCATGAAGCTGGACTTCATAAACTATCCAGTGAATGTAGTCATGAGTAAGATATAAACGTAATAAAGTGGATACTGGATGTGTATCTGTTCCTCTGTCTATAAGTGATGTATATATTATGTTAAAGCAATAACGTTTAGGCAAAAGCAGGTATACCAATTCAGCACCCATATTTATTTAAACTTTGATTAAAAACTTTGTTCTGACGTTTTACACAAAAAAAGCAACAGAACCAGTAGTTATTTCAAAAGATCTGTAAAACCAATCATTTTAATGGCTGACCACACATTCATAACAAAAATAAAAAATATGCAAAAAGAATTCTCCATTCCCCCACAGTGAAAAGCTGTAACATGTTAAAAGCTGTATTCAATGCTGACACAAAGGGAATCAGGGGAAATCATTTTCACGTAGTAATAACTGATCAGTGTTGACACGTTGTGGTAATTCCATACTGGAAATCTAACTGTGAAAATACTGCTGCTCTCTTTTTGTAGATGTGTGAAGGTCCTCAGTCTTTGTGTTTTGTGCATTAAAACCACACCGATCATTACTGAATAAAGGTTACTTTAAATTACAAACATAAATGTATTACATGATACATCATATCTGAAAACAGCACTATATCTGTTTTGATTGTAATGGAGGCTGCCAGGGGAAGGTTTATCGTTGTTCTGTTTTTATACCCTGCTTCAATGTGTCCTGGACTGTTCTGTTCATAAAAACTCATCATCAGCACGAGTGTTTACCCGGTTACTAATTTCCCCTGACTTTAGGCTTTTATTTCCTGTTCTGGTTTAGCTCAGAAAGATCAGATTAACTTTGTTGTACTTTCCAGTTGATGTAAAATCTTGAGATTTTATTGTGCAGATGTAAAACTGTAGCGTCTTTGCGTTTCTCATGTAGGTAACATCGGTATTTTAAAAGCTGGTTATCGGATAAAATTACAGCCTCAATGATTGGCTCGCCCCTTCAGCCACACATCTCTTCCGGTACCAGATTCTGATTGCACGTGAGCCTCCTGAATCTGAATGAACTTGATCTTTTAAACCTGCCATGAATAAACTCAGTCTCTTCCTGTTTAACTGCCTTCAGAGTCTCAGAATGCCTTTACCCAGAGTAAGCACAGTATAGTGTGGAAATAGTGCTGACTAATCCGTAGGAAAGCAAAACAAAAAGTACATAAAAATCCAGCCATGGAGTGACAGGTGTGAAAAATAAGCAAATACAGACTCGTATTCATGAATACTGTGGGAACACACCCTATAACACACACACACACATGCAAATTAACCTGAATCAGGAGTGTTAAAACAGCAAATATACTGACATTGGCAGAACAAGGTCTCGTTCTTCATATGTGGATTAGACAAATTATTACTGAATTAGTCCGATTATCAGGCTAGTCTGATTACTGTGTTAGCTGAATAACAGAGTTCTTGTAATTCTTTTTTTTTTTGGAATTCTGAGTCAGCCAGATTACTGAGTTAGCTGGATAACTGACATAGCTGGATTACCGAGTTAATCGGATTGGATTGCTGACATCATTCTAGATTTATCCGTTTTTTGACGCTACTGTCAGACTTGTCATTGAGTGAATGTAAACTCAGGAGCATCTTATTCACTATAAACCACAAGCTGACTGTCACTCAGTGGTGTAATGAATGTCCACCCTCAATCCGGACAGCAGAATCCGTCACAGAATCTTGGAAAAGTGGCTAAAGACCCACCTCCTCCGTAAACATTTAACTAACGCCTATCTGCACTTACAGTACACTGCTCTTACACTTCGAGAAACATGAGAAAAATGATGAGAAACATGACATTTGTTCTCGTTAAAAGAGATAAAGCGCACATGTTCTGAACAAGCAGCTACTTAGGAGGAGTTCATAAGTATGGATAGGTATTTTCAGTTAAAGTGTTTTCCCACTGCGAGGACGATTATAGATTTTAAACTTTTGTTATGGGTCAACTATGCCTACTATAGGCACAATAATCTAAAACATGTGCACAATTGTATTAAATTCAGAAAGTGAAATAGCTAATTGAGCATGAATAAAGTAGCTAAATAGTGCTAGCATTATAATTTCAGGCTCTCATTTAACATCCCACAGCCACATTAAACTAATCTGCACATCTTACTACACTTATATATTGTCTACAAAAGAAAAAAATCTTACATCCAGCTTGCATTAGCCCATTGTTTACTAGCCGATCAGGGTTTTAAGTTTCGATACATGTCCAGAGCATGCAGTTATCTCAGATAACTCTGCTAAACTAATCCACTTCTCAGGTGCGTCTGAAGATCTGAACTATTAGTAAATCTGGCTTAAGTCACCTACGATTTTGTTAAGCGTATGAAGAACAAGGCCCCGGGTGAATAAAGGAACCGGACGGGCGAAACACTGGGATTGTGGTATATACATCCATATAGCGCAAAATACTACTTTATATTTCAAAAAATTCCAAAAATCTAATAAAAATATTTTTAAAAAACATCTGTGTTTTTCTATCTCTCCATTCTTCCATGAATTTGCTTTCTATCCATTATTAACATATTAAACACATGAGAGTGCAGAAAAGCAGGTACTGTGTTCCAATGCAGTTTTTAACGCACCCTTATCGACTTCTCCTTGTCCTCTTGCTTTTGGTTAAATCCCCGTGACAATCACAAGGCATGTGAATCATTATAGAGGAAGTCAATGCGAGTGTGTTAAGTGCAGTACTGGGACTCAGGTGGATGATGTTAATCTAGTTTGCACCCATCATCATCATCATTGTTGTTGTTTCTGTGTGTGTCGCCCCCTGCAGATGTGGAGAAGAGTTGCAGCTTGCTGTGCAGCTGAGCACTCAAGTACACGCAGTCCTCTGCATCCAGAGAGTGGGCCAGAGCCAGGTAAAGTGTCAGGTACGCCGCTAACACACACCTGTCCACAGACAGAGTGGGCAAAAACCAGAGCACCAGCAGAAGCTCCATGCACACGGGGTGGCGAAGGTGGGCATAGAGACGCTGGGCACGGGACGACTTCAGGGAGAGCGGGTCCCCCAGGCCTAAACACTCATAATACACCTGAAACAGAGAGAGTGAGAGAGTGAGAGAGAGAGAGAGAGGTGTGGTCATGCTTTTATCCCCTGTGAAATGAACATTTGAGCTTGTGTTCTATAGAGTAAACTTTAAAGCAGGTAATGGCCCATTTTGGCGTTGCCCACTAGTTTCTTCAGTAGGACGCGCCCTTCAGAGGGAGTAGGGACCCATTCGGGTCATTAGTACTAGGGTTAGGGTCAGTGTAGGGATATGTTGGTCTTGGCCACTAGCCCATGTGCTAAATAATGCTTTTTTTTTCTTTTTTTTTTACATATATAGAATAAAATATAAGAAATAATCACTATAGACTTTACCACTAGCTCTTATCCTATAGCGCTATAGAGCTTGTCCTATATAGCACACTTTAAAATGTGTATATGTTGTATATGTAAGTGTATGCTGTATATGGCCTGTCGTATGTGTGTATAACATGTGTATAGTGTTTGTGTGAAGAGTTTGTGTAGTACGGGTACAGTGTGTGTGTGTGTGTGTGTGTGTGTGTGTGTACCTGCTTGAGTCCCAGCAGCTCTGCGTAGTCGAATATGAGCAGAATGCTGCAGATCACGGCCCAGCACAGGAAGTGTACAGTGAAACAGATGAGTGGGAACCAGATATCCCATGGTGCATTGCGCACTGACCACAGGCAGGGGGCACTGGTCACAGGCTGCCAGTAACGCATCAACAGCTGCAACACACACAAGGAGAAGTCCGCTTACAGTGACATTCGTATAAAGCTGAAAACATCACTGAGCTGTAGTTTGCTTGATATATATTATATATATATATATGTATATGTGTGTGTGTGTGTGTGTGTGTGTGTTACCTGCAGTACGAGCGCAGTAGTGAAGCAGTACATGGCCCGGTTTAACACTCCCAGTACAGACTGACACACACGTTTAACAGGCGTCCAGGCCAGCAGGCTGTGCTGCACACTGAACATCACTAACAGTAACAAGTCTACAGCTAAACACTTCAACACCGCAGCGTCCCGCAGGGCCACGGACCACCACGCCGCATCTGAGGGGGGGAAAGCGTTTTAAAAATATTTATACATAATAACACACTTACATCAGGTAGGATATTTATACAATAATCATTAATTCACACTAAAGAACTAACACTAAATAATAAACACTATAATAACAGCGCTGAGGTAAAGATGCTGCTGTAAGTGAAGCTTGGACAATGGACAGATGAAGATAGACAGATAATTAAGTAATAATGAAGTAAAGTAAGAAAGTAAAAGTGTGTGTGGTCGCTAATTGTTCGTCCAGGAATGTTTTGAAATAAAAACAGAAAAATAGTCGTCGCCCAACGTGGGGCTCGAACCCACGACCCTGAGATTAAGAGTCTCATGCTCTACCGACTGAGCTAGCCGGGCTAACGGCTCACATGCCATTCATCTAATCCACATTCTTTCAATCTCCTACTTTAATGCGTTTAAATCTACAATTTCTGTCTTAAATGATTTGTAAATGTCTAATAACCAGCTTCACCTCGTTCGGCTGCATTATTAGATTGTAGTTGTGAAAAAGTTGCAGTTAAAAGTATTGTCGCTTTTATGCTAAAGTAAACTAGCTTACCGTCGCAGAGGGGCGCGCCGCCGGTGATGTTGTGATAAACCGGGCGAAATGAAATGAAACGGACGAAATCCGCTCCGGTCACGAACACAAAAATAAAGTTTATTAATGATAAAACACACAGCGTCAAGTTACGAGCCGTCAGCAGCGCCATGGTGTCCGACCGTGTTTATATTTATTTCCGTATAACAACAGGCTGAATCTCAAACCACTTCCTTCTGTACATGAAGTGCACTGCGTAGGCCGTAGAGCGCAGCCATTTTATACACTATACAGGACACTTATGTAGAAAAAAGGAAGCCATTTTGAATTCTGCCCTAACTTCCGGGAATTGCAGGTGTAGTTTACAATCTGAGCACACGGTGGAGACAAAGGCCGTTTTCCCCTCAAGATTGCTGTACCACAACTATTTATTATTTTGTGTCATGATAATACGGTGAACATTTAGGCGAATATTTACGAATGTGTAATAAGTAAATTAGTATTTTTGTGGTGTAAGTTGTGCAGTTCTATACAGTATATAACGTACAATGCTCTCTTAATACTTAATGCTGAACACGGGGGGGGGGGGGGGGGGGGGGTTCTGCTTAACACTAGAACTCAATGTCGCTTTGATCAATGTAAACCGTGTAAATATAAAGTCTGTCAGTACAGTTCACTGTACACCGTGCCTTCTTTAAACAGAGCTGGTTTCTACCTGCTGTGCCTCATAACACTCGAACTTGAACTACAACACTGTTTAATAATATCTTGCTATTAGCACTTCTGGTTAAATGCTAACTGTATTTCATTGGCTACGTACTTGCACAGTGAGAAAGTTACATGTGATCAAATCTAACCTAACATTATGATTATAGCAAAATTGAAAAAAATGTGATTGCTTTAAACTGGCACACAACGAGTATGTTTCTTTAGTAAGTTACTAAATTATGTAACATGGTCAAATACAGACATCAACAGAGACAAAATGAAGTCTACATTATATATATATATATATATATATATATATATATATATATATATATATATATATATATATATATATATATATATATACAGTATAAGATATAATCTACATTTTGTATTAAAAGCTTGCTAGGAAACCAGCACAATACAATGTACATCTTGCGTTCCATGAACACAGACAGCTTTTGTGAGATGTGTAATTATAATTTTTTTTAAACTAATTCTTCTAAAAGGAGAAAGAACCTTTGCTCCCTCTCCTTTACCCCCCTTCTCACTCACTTTTCTTCCATCCATCCATTTTCTTTACTGCTTATCCTACACAGGGTCACAGGGAGCTTATCCCATGGAACTTGGTGCACAAGGAGGGGGATACCCTGAACAGGGCACATCACACACACATTCACACACTATGGACAATTGTGAAATGCCAATCACATAAAAAAGTTAACTGAGTTAGCAATTTTAAAAAGCCTGATGGTCTAATGTGAGCAGTTCTAACAGGCTGAGGTAAACCTGTTGACATTACCTTGGCCGGCTAAGGCATGGCATACTTTCTAGTGTGAATGTAGGGTTGGGAACAGAGAATGGAGAACAGAGCTCAGGATGAATCAGACAGGTCCAGAGGGTTAGAGGAGCCACAGGGGAGGAACTACTCATGATACCATAACATTTAATAACATTTATTTTCAATTATATGACGAATGGATTACAATATAATTGTAAACAATATAAGTATACAATATAAGCAACTCTGGATTTCATTCATTCCAAAAACAGAAATGTTTTTTTTCATTATGACCACCAGATGCTAAAATACATAAGAGAAACTCAAACTTACGAATTAGTCGATAATAGCAAGAAAAGAAAAACAGATTAAAAGGTGATATGAGAGAAATAAGTTCAGACAATGGGGACAACACTATAGCCGCCAATTCCACACCGATTCTTGTTTCGCTCCATTCGAATATAGCCCCCCTCTCCCCAATCAGTACCCCAACTGGAGGGAGAGAGGGGGGGAGGGTATTTTAGCCAATAACTTCATAATCAAACTTTGTTAGATTAAAATCATTTCCAACAGTAGCACAAATGAATAGCAGTGAAACTGCACGCGTGTGTGTGTGTGTGTGTGTCTGTATAACCTGTTTTTGATCAGCCAGTATTGCTGCCCTTCTTCTTTTCCATATCCAACCACCAGAACAGCATGATTCAATGGATGCCTTGGGCACGAATAGTTACTATAAATACCTAACACACACACACACACACACACACACACACACACACACACACACACACACACACACATTATTCGGAAAGAACAGATAATGTGTACTAAGCAGGTAGAGATATAAACAGGAGACAATTTTTTTTTTAGAAAGCGTCGGAGAAATGTACACAGGAGAACCCCATCACCCAGACATGTGAAGAATATGAGAGATTGTTGTCACATGCAGGGAGTAATCAGTACATGTCAGATGTTTCTGCAGCTCATTAGATGTTGCTGTAGGTCTCTTGGCAGCCTCCCTGGTAAGTTTCTCCTTTTGTAAGTTTCTCCTTTTCTCCTCTGTCTTCTCCTTTTGTAAATTTTGGAGGGACGTCCTGTTCTTGGTGATGTCACTGTGATGCTCATTTTCTCTATTTGTTGATGATGGCCTTCACAGTGTTCCATGGTACATTTAATGTATGGGAATTTCTTTCCTCTCCTGAACAATACCTTTCAACAAGTGAGATAACATGCATACTTTGCAAGCTCTTTGTGGACCATGGCTTCAGCAGTCAGATGAAACCAAGATGATGTGAAGAAAATCCTTCAGAAACAGCTGATCTTTATTTGGGGTTAATCAGAATAATTTAATTGATGACAGCTGTATGATAATTGCATTTGAACATGAGGTTGAATGTGATTGTTTCATTCTGAACACAACCACACCCCCAATTATTACAGCCTGTGCACACTTATGCTACCAGGTTATTATTAGTTTTTTGGGAGGTTTTCTGACATTTTTCCCTAAAATGTTTGATTGTTTTTCACATAATTCTTATACGTTATAATTTCATAGTTTGGGTAGAAACTGTTCTGACATTATTTTATCTCAGTTTAAATTTTTTTCTATCACAAAAACCTGCCATTTTAACAGGAATGGGTAGACTTTTTATATCCATGTAATAACCATGCGATTCATAAAAACAGTCCTGCCCACATCTCTAGTTGAGACCGATTATGAACTAGAGTGATGTAGCTGAGGTTGAGGAACTGTCAAAGCTAGAATTCATACACCATGCCAAACAGGGTTTACAACTAAAACAAACTAATTAGCCGCCAGGTGTGAACATGCATTTCATTATCTAAACACTGTTCAGAGAACTACTTGTCATTATCAGATATGATGACAGTCGTTGCAAGAAAGGTCTTCATTGTTCAATGTATATATGGCTTACCAGTCTTGTATTGGTGAAATGAATCCAGGTCAGCATTAATTCCCACTGCAACCGGTCCAATGTTAGCCACCACCTTCTGCAGCTCGAACTCATTATGACGTTGAAGAACCCAGAATCCAGAACAATGCCCATATTTATGAGTGTCATGGCATGTCCCGTTCTACACAATAAACATTAAAATGACAATTTTAGTTAACAGAATGTTCTTCACAGTAAGAGAATTAAAAAATATTGGATAATGAAGTCTTTGGCATGATGTTTCTAGAAAAATAAACTAAACTGGTAACAAAGGACATGTGGTGTTATCATATTATTTGGTTAACTGTAAGAAGATTTCATTAAAATCTGGCGGTTGGGGTGATGGTGGTGATGTGGTCTTCAATAAAGTGTATATACACACAGCAATAATAACAATGATAATAGTAAAACTAACGATAATAATAAGAATCTCCTCCTCATTATTATATACTGAGTGATATAATGGTTTGTCAGAAGTAAATTAGGATGTAGGTAAATGATTGAACATTTGTAGGAATCCATAAAATAGCAAAAAAGGGGGAAAAAAGACCTTTTTTACATAAGGGTAATCAGCAGCCTTGCCGATTCCCCTGTGGTTTATAATGTAATTAAAGGCATTAGTCATGAGTCCTCCAAGGCAGCCATAGTTTCCTTCTTTGTCACTGCAGTCCACCAGGTTCTGAACACTCAGAGGAACCAGCCGTCCCTTCTTTTTCTTCATTTGAGCTTCTAAAGCTCCAACTGCAGTGAATGCCCAACATGAGTTGCATTCACCCTACACCGAAACACAGACACACATAAAATGAAGATATACACTCACCATCCACCTTAAAAGGAACACCTGTACACCTGCTCATTTATGGAGTTATCCAATTAGCCAATCAAGTGGGAACAGCATAATGCATAAAATCATGCAGATACAGGTCAGGAGCTTCAGTTAATATTTACATCAAACCATCCAGTCACCGAAACTGGACAGGTGATTTTTTGCCCTAATTTTCATTTTTGGGTGAGTCTGTACCCATGACTGCATCAGATTCCTGTTCTTGGCTGGCAGAGCTTTTCTGCTCACCATGGATGTAAAGTGTGATTATATTAATTACTATATTCTCCCTGGCAGCTCGAACCAATCTGGCCATTTTCTTCTGGCATTTCCTTCAACAGAACTATCACTCACTTGTTTTTTATTTTTTTGCACCATTCTGTGTAAACTCTAGAGACTGTTGTGTGTGAAAATCCCAGGAGATCAGCAGTTTCTTAAATACACAACCCAGCCCATCTGGCACCAACAACCACACCTCAGTTGAAGTCACAGAGATCACACTTTTTCTTCATTCTGATGTTTGATGTGAACATTAACTGAAGCTCTTGACCTGTATCTGCATGATTGTATGCATTGTGCTGCTGACACATGATTGGCCGATTGGATAACTGCATAAAAGAGCAGGTGTACAGGTGTTCCTATTCTATTGGAAGGTCAGTGTATGTAAAGTGAAATGCTATATTTCCTGAGTTTTACACAAAACAGAAAAAGCACATATAACATTTGTTATTGTGTTTGTTGAAAAGCTCATAATACACATATATACCTGGTTCTGGACAGGGGTGACAAATCCATCCTCAGTCCAGTTCACACTGGGAGGGAGGGGGAAATCATTCAGAAAGGTGAAATTCTCATTAGCATCCTGAGGAGGAAAATTCTCCACCCTCAGACCATTCAGTTTAGCGCTGACTTCTTCTGCTGTCTACACACACACACACACACACACACACACACACACACACACACACACACACACACACACAAACACACACACACACAAAGGTCAAATGGATAGAGAGAAAGAGTTTTTCTTTCCATCACACCCCAATAACCCCATTGGCATCACAAAGGAACACGGGAGCAAACAGGATCATACCATGTCTGAAAGGTGATTGATCCCAATGGTAAAGGTGTGTAGTCCTGCTGCAGCTTCTTCATTGTGCTTCATCACTTTCAAAAGTTTCTGCTCCCAAATTGTTCTCCTGTATGCTTCCTCCCACTGACAGACAGACAGACAGACAGACAGACACACACACACACACACACACACACACACACACACCCAAAACAGTCTCAACTGAACACAAAACAATGCTAATAAGTTACTTAACCTTTCATTTTGAAAGCAACTTTTTATTATTTTTCTCCATAAAGTACGGCCGGAGGACTCAAGTCCAGTTTTGGACTACATTCCATTCTCGAGACCCTTACTGTATTGACATCCTTTTAGCATGGCCGGATTTATGCACAGGCTAACTTAAGCTGCCCCAAATGAATAATAAATCTGTGAATAAATATTTACATTTAATAAGTTGCATGTTAATCATATTTGTCTTTGGTTTACTGGTTTTTAATATTAGCTAGCTAACGGTCATAATGTTGGACCACAGAAAATACGAAGTTGAGTACAGGGGGGAAAAAAACCTTTGTCCTGGATATAATGAGGTGGATTTTTTTAAATGACTGCAATAAAACCTGATGACATAACTTCTAAAAGGTAAGGACCTGCCTTTGTATTATATTTTAGAGCGTTCATATGGCTAGCTTCATCATACGTTCTGCTTCATGGAATATGAAGTTTCTAAATGCCCCAAAATACTGACCAAATCTTTTGCCAGGACTCTGAAACAAACCCTGTGCCCCAATTGGCATGCTTATTCTATGTACTAAACTATGTACTCTTTTTGTAAAGAAAAAGTACATACTTTTGAGTATTATTGCGACATACCAACACTTTGTTTAACAGAAGAGAACGCTGTCACAGTAAACACACTCCTTGTGGCATTTCAGCTTTTCTTCTTTCATTATTCCTTATATAATTTATACTATCATTTCATTTATCATTCCCTTGATTTATTTTTTCATATTTCATTTACACCTCTCTCTGTCCTTGAATTCGGCAAAGCAAGCTGTCAAAAAGCTCTGCCTCAATCATGTATGGAGTTGTGGGGAATATTAGCTGGAAAAGTGGCCATGTATCCACATTTTAAAAATCTACTAGAAGTAGTGGACCATTTGGGTATCTTTGGGATCCTTATTTCTACACACTACCATTTGGAACACTATTTAACACAGCTAGTACGCCAGTTGGGACGTAGGTGTGGCTCATTGGTCCTGATTATTTCAGAGCGGTCCTGTGTCTCCCTCTGGTGGCCAAAGGCGGCCTAGCTGGTGACGCAGCCCCAGGCTGGATTTTAAACTACATGATTTGAATGTGAGGGCGCACGGTGGCTTAGTGGTTAGCACGTTCGCCTCACACCTCCAGCGGGGGTTTCCTCCGGGTACTCCGGTGTCCTCCCCCAGTCCAAAGACATGCATGGTGGGCTGATTGGCGTGTCTAAAGTGTCCGTAGTGTATGAATGGGTGTGTGAGTGTGTATGTGATTGTGCCCTGTGATGGATTGGCACCCTGTCCAGGGTGTACCCTGCCTTGTGCCCGATGCTCCCTGGGATAGACTCGAGGTTCCCCCGTGACCCTGAAGAAGGAGTAAGCGGTAGAAGATGGATGGATGGATTTGAATGTGACATTGAAGGGAGACCTAACTACATCCATTTGATCAATTTAAGGAAACTCCTGTTTCAGCATCTCCCAAGCATCTGTGTTGCTGAAATTTAAGAGACTGTCGTTAAAGTGTGGTGAAAAAGAAAAGTGCATAAAGTTTGATATTAACAACCAGTTGATTTCAGTCGGGTGTTGTTGCATAGGAGCTATACATGCAAACTACTTCACTAACTAAACTACTGCACACACAGACACAGTAATTAGCAAAGTAATTTTTTTTTCTGTTGGGAAGAATTAGAACATGTCATTAGAACAGTAGCTAATTGTACAACAAAAAGTACCTTCTTTAACACCATTGGGCATATTTAATAGAATAAAATAATCTCGCATTTGTAATGAATATGCAATGAATGTTTAAATAATTATTAGCAATTGATGCTGATTGCTCTTTTTTTAAATACAGCAATTATAGTAGCTACTGCTTTTCGTTATAACAACCTTGTTGTTTCTGGGAGGAGCAGTTGCAGATTCATGCCAGGTTGTATATCTAATGGTGGAGTGGCTGGCTTGTGTATTGTAGTGTTATGCATTTTGAAATGTTATTGTCTATTTTTATTTATATCATAAATTAATATTTAATGTGAGTGTTCTCACCACACTGTTGTAGTTTTTATTGAATTCAGTTTTCCAGGATATCCAGTCGGTGTCTAGGTTCATACCACAGCAAACCTGAGTGAGCAGCAGAGCCAGAAGCAAGACACGCATCATTGTACCTGTAAACACAAACTAAAGTTAACAAAAGAACAGTAACATTTCTTATTGTGTTTTCCCCCTATAAGATCATAGTCTGAATATAATTATAGATATACACACCATCACATCATTACACCCATACGTGGTTCTTCCACAAACTGTTGCCACAAATTTGGAAGCACACAACTGTACAGAATGTGCAACTGGATACTTGTCAACACACAGACCTCCCGTACCATCACACCGAGCACCGGTGCACCACAGGGCTGTGTACTGAGCCCACTGTTATATACCCTGCTGACTCATGATGGTGTGTAAGAGCATCATAAAGTTTGCAGATGACACCACAGTTGTGAGGCTCATCAGCAATAATGATCTTCCATCGAATGTAAACAAGACAAAACAGATGATACTTGAAACAACACAGACCTTCAAGTTCCTTGGCGTACACATCACCAATGACTGGACACGGTCACTGAACACCTCCTCCTCAGTAAAGAAAGTCCAACAATGCCTGTATTTTCTAAGAAGGTTGAAGAGTTGGCATGCCTCCCTCCATCCTCACTGGTTTCTACAAATGTGTCAATGAGAGTGTACTCACCAGGACCCCTCTCACCCATCTTACAACTGGTTTAAGCCCCTCCCATCTGGGAAAAGGCTAAGAAGTATTCAGGTCAGAACATCCAGACTCAGGAAGTCTGGGTTAGGGTTAGGGTTAGTTTTTCCACAAGCAGACAGACTTCTGAACAGCCATGTCTAAATGTGAACACCCCCCCCCCCCTTTTATCTATTGCCATGCAATGTGCTAAAAATGACAATAAAGCTAACTTTGACTTTGAATGACTCAGTCATGTGTACAATGGACATTGACGTTCTACCCCCAGACTACCAGAGGGCACCCTCACTTCTTGTCTGGCTGATTTCCTGTGCTCATCAAGTTGAATTTCTCCTGAATCTCCCAGCTTATAACCTCAAAGGGGCTACAATGTAGCTATGTTGCCATTTTGGACTATGGCCTCTTTTGATGAATCCCTGTCCACTGCTGGTTTCATGGGCATCTGGCATGAGCAAAACATAATTACCCACTGAAATATTCCTGACTCAAAAAATGTCATGTACAGTATGAACTTATTTTCATGTATTACTGTATTTGCACAAATACAAGAAAAATATAATATAGTAATAATATATAAGGATATTATATCTTATATTAGGACCAATATGGTAATGTTGACCCCTAAATGCACAACGTATTCAAAAAATTAATGAGTCACATGTGCAGCTGTAATTAGCATTTCATAGCTCCATTAGCCATATTAGTATTAGCAATGAGTTTTCTGTTCAATAAACATTGACAATCTTAGCTCTCTTGAATGTTGTACCATTATGCTTGAAGTTAACTAATAATACTGTAACTGACAGCGTTAAAATATTGTACTTACACTGACCAGAATTTTGATTTAGTAACTATATCGACTTTTCCTATACTAACTTAACACTAATTTCCACAAAAGCATCAGAACAGAAGTGTCACTGACACCTAGTGGTGGCAGTGAAGTGTAGCAGATGATTCTCCTTGTAAATAAATGAAAAGTTCAATCATGAGAGACCAGTGAATGAAATAAAGATAACTGTTTATTGAACAAATGATTATATGATTTGTCTTGATAAAGTTTTCGGCAATTCGACTCTAAAAGAGTCCTCACACAGAGGAGATTTGCGCCTATAAGTCAATGCAAAAACTAAGCTTTTATAAGCACACAACCAGCACAAATGAAGCACCAACAAACAAGATTATTTAGAGTGAATTTGGAGCCGGGGGGGATGGGCTGAGTGACATCAGAATAACTTGTAAATACTCTTTTAATATCTACAAAACCGAAGCAGCACAAACTAAGCTTTTATTAGCACAAACCAGCACAAATAATTTATACTGTTTTGCCAAAGTTTTGCGTTGGGTGTGGGGCCAACTTCACGCAGGCCAACTACCCCACCTCTCTGTTTTCTTGAGAAATGAACACGGCAGGTGTGTGAGATTGTGGCTCTACTGACATGCAACAGTATGACTCATCTTTAAACCACATATTGCTAAATAAGCACGCAACATTTGTGTGTGAGACAGCACGTACCTGTGTGTGTGTGTGTTTCAGGAGAGAGATAAGTCTGGTTGCAGGTCTCAATCTGTGTAATGTTAAAGAAGGAAATCATCTCAAATAAAAGCCTTCCTTTCACTTTCCTTTTTGTCTCTTTATCAAGAAGGAATAGGAGGAAATGATCTTGCTTAAATGCTGATTTCTGCAGTAAAAGACCTTGGAATGATTATTGACTCCAGACCTTCATTTGAAGTTCATGTAGATAATATTACTAGAATAGCCTTCTTTCATCTCAGAAATATCACAACCCCAATTCTGAAAAAGTTGGGACAGTATGGAAAATCCTAATGTTTTACTTAATCAACTGTATAGGTTTTTTTTTTTTTTTTAAGGTAAACATTTATTTTGAAATTGATGCATGCAACACATTCCAAAAAAGTTGGGGCTGTTTTCAAAGTTGTTATTGTATCTGTTATTGTATAGATAGTATAATGAATATGAGCTTAATATGAACCTACTTAGCATGAGGGTATTTTCATCCAAATTGGGAGAAATACTGTAGGAATTGCAGCAGTGCAAGAGAAATTAAAGCTGAAATACTGATCTATAAATTTGAGAATGCATGGTGAAATAGCTATTTAGTTGCACAAAAGTCATTCAAATGTAAAACTCTCTCACAGCTTTGAAAAGTAGCCAAACAACATGACCACAAGCACAGGATGTAGGCATATTCACTGCTGTGCATCTGTATATATATATACACAAAACCACATCCTGCTCTATCTAGAACAGAGATGATTTATTTTAAGTAAAAGAACAGCTTTCTGTCTAAGAAAACCATACGTTTCTTGTCTTTAAGCATTTCCAATAATGGCAGGTTGAAAATATGACATTTTATAATTACTGTAATTACAAAATATCATGTTATAATTTGTAAGCATAAGCCACTTAGACATAGGTTTTGTAAACAATGTTGACATACATTTGTTGTTGTTTTTTTGATGATGTTGCACAATTGTACTAATCAATGGCACAACTACACCAAACAGAATACTGCTACAAAACAGCTTGGCAATAGAACAGATGTACTTATGTTGCATACCAAGTCTGCATGTAATTTCTGATTTAATCCTAGTGCTTGCTGCCTATTCATACAATAAGCTCCAGGTTAGAACCTATGTGGCCTTTTCATTATTGATATGTATGTACCTGTTGTAAGATCACTAAAACTGCTTAGTGTCATCAAAGATGCAGCCAAAAAAAGAAATGTGTTAATCCTACAAGACACAGAAAAACTAGGGCATGTGCTTCTAATCTCTAGATTGGCCTCAGATCAGAGTTGTGTCTCGTTCCTTGTGCTGATCAATCTCGGTGCAGTGTTTGATACCATAGATTATAATAATCTCTTAGAAAGACTATAAATGTTTTGCTTACTGGAACGGCTGTCTCCTGGCACAGGTCATATTGACTGATCATTATCATTTTGAAAATTTTGATGGTGACTTCTATATGTGTACACAGGTAAAGTTTGGTGTTCCACAAGGCTCTATTCTAGGATCAGTTATACATGTCTCTAGAATGTACTATATTAGCTTAGGTGTTTTTTTTTCTGTAATGGGCCTATAAAAGTCCACGTTTACTTCATTAAAAAATCACATAACACTAGCTTTAGACCCTGAATAATAGATACAAACACTCTTTTTGGAGAAAACTACATTCTATAGTATTCTATAGTATTATATTGAATGAGTTATACTATATTGTTTGATCTTGTTCTTTGTTCAAAAAGGCCAAATTTGACACTCATAAATATTTATTAAATACAAATTAAACTTTATTTATAAACACATGTATAAGTTCACAATTGGGGGTCTGTTGTGTAGAAATGTGCAACTAATGCTTTGTAAAGACTTGTTTGCCTAAATTATTAAGCATCAATTATTCCCATAAATTCACATTTTAAATCATTTAAAAATTATTATTATTATTATTATTATTATTATTATTATTATTATTATTATCATTATTATTGTTGTTGTTGTTATTATTATTATTATTATTATTATTATTATTATTATTGTTGTTGTTGTTGTTGTTATTATTATTGTTATTATTATTATTATTATAGACACTGCTCCTCTTAGCAGAAGGTGGAAATCATCATATACCATTACACACATCAGCTGATTTTTCATCACAGAAGGAACAGCTGATGAAGAGTTTTCTGCTTTTCAGGAATGATTATGTTTTAAACATCAACACGTTTGATGATGTTCAGTAGAGTGCAGCTTTAGCAGCTCTGCAGCTGTTCTCAGATCAGTGTGTGTTTCTG
The DNA here is from genome assembly GCF_001660625.3 of Ictalurus punctatus. Lineage (NCBI taxonomy): Eukaryota > Metazoa > Chordata > Actinopteri > Siluriformes > Ictaluridae > Ictalurus > Ictalurus punctatus. The sequence continues at coordinate 28,441,542 of NC_030429.2, read as the reverse complement.
AGTCAGAGCACTTCCTCTACAGCTGAGGGAGGTTTTTGTACGGCGCTATAACACTGTGCGTACGGGACATATTCCAGCTGACAGTAATAATCTCCTGCATCTTCAGACTGAACTCCAGAGATTTTTAGACTAAATTGTGAACCAGAATAACTGCCACTGAAACGATCTGGAATCCCAGACTGACGGTTAGATGCATAATAGATCAGGAGTTTAGGAGCTTCTCCAGGTTTCTGCAGGTACCAGGCGAGGTAATAGCTAACACCCTGACTGGATGTACAGGTGAGAGTAACAGATTGTCCTGGAGAAACAGACTGAGATCCTGGAGATTGAGTCAGGACGGTTTCCCCAAAGGACTCTAAAGAAAAGGATGCAGAGTTAAAATAATGTAAACAAATGTAGTAATGAGTGTGAGAGTGATGTGATGATGTGTATGAATAATAAAAGTAAAGAGAGAGTCTCACGGTGAGCGAGGAGTCCCAGTGTCCCCAGCAGTAGAATCAGTACCATCATCATTGTGCTGCGTGTCAGTGGCTCTGAAAGCACTGAACACACTCTGATCAGCACTACAGCTCTTAAAGTGTGTGCAGCACTGACACAGCACACATATGCAAACACCACAACTGTGTGTGTGTGTGTGTGTGTGTGTGTGTGTGTGTGTGTGTGTGTGTGTGTGTGTGTGTGTGGTCACTGTAGTGTAACAGAGGTTTTTGTACGATGGTTTCATTAGAATGTATCACTGTGGTGGACTTTCGGTGTGTGTTTATTGTGTGTTTGTGGTCTCCAGCCGGTCCCACGGTGAAGCCCTCCGTGTCTCTGCTCCCTCCCTCCTCTCTGCAGCTGTCTGAGGGATCGGCCTCGCTGCTCTGCCTGCTGTCTGCCTATTCTCCACAAGGGGCGCTGGTGAGCTGGACAGTGGACGGCTCAGAGGTGAAGGACGGGGTTCTGACCAGCGCCGAAGAACCGAAGAAGGACGGGTACACTCGCAGCAGCACCCTGACCCTCAGCAAAGCACTCTGGGAAAAGGGGGAGGAGTTTGTCTGTAAGGTCTCCCATGACAACGTCGATCATCCGGTCACGTTCAGAAAGAGCCAGTGTGAAGTCTAACAGCTCCAAGATAGAATTGAACACTGAGCTGCTTACACATCCATCTACAATAGAGTTTCAATTCTACACAATGCTGACATTTCTGTCTTTACTCTCTTCACTGTCCTGTTGCTCTTCCTGTAGTTTTGCTCTGCTGAAATAAAGCTTCATTTTGGACATTGTGTGTTCTTTTATTAGAGTTAATAGTCATTATCAGTGTGATGAGAGAGTGTGTTTAGCTGTAGATTCAGTGCTGTGTGTTGTGCTTCAGTCAGTTTGGCTGAAGGAAGTTGAACATCTGGTGAAAGTGCTGCTCTATTCTGGGAGAAAGAGGATCACTCGGCCGTCTTCATGTAAATCTCTCTCTCACTTCACTGATCTCTCAGTTTTACTGGTTAAACTGCTTAGTTACATCTGGGTGCATTTGTGCTGAAACTGCCTCACTTCCTTAAGTATTATAACTATCCAATTTTCCTATTATAGTTAGTATTTGAATTTCAAAAACCTCCCACATCCTCCTCAAACCTACATTGTGGATCTTCTAGAATAGTCAATACTTTTAAATTTAAAATCTAGTTAGTTATTGAAGACTTAGCTAAAGACAACTATCATAATATCGTTAAAATAAATAAATCTGTGCTCATCAGTGTGTTTAACATCTTTAGGCTGAGATTAATATGTGTCCCAAAATAATCGGCATGAAATATTAAAGTTAAGATGGAATATTTAAGTTGACATGGAAACCTGATGCACAGGTCCAAAAGGTATACAGACGTGTGTGAACTAGCATTTGCAGGGAGGCAGACGGTCTAGAAAGCAACTAAATATATTTTGTTATTTTGACAATATTTTAGATTAGATTCCAGTTCTACACTCAACTGTACAAGATTATGCTGGGAAAATACTTTTTACATTTTTAGTTTTTTCTTCTTCAATATAACTCTGTATGAAGTGTAGAGGTGTGTTTGCACCAGACAGCTTTTTAATTCTGGACGCTTCTAAAGGAATTTCTCCTGCAGTTATTTTCATCCTTTAAAGTTAAATAAACTGTAATAACTCTGTTGTGACCTGTGCTGTGTGAAATATTGCTTTCAGGGCTATGGGTTGCACATCACTATACAATCTCTCTCAGCTGGTTTAGAGTCCTGAAACACTTTCTGCTTTAACTAATTACCTCTCTTCTGAGTTACATAGTTGGTGCCGAGGGTGATTAATCAGTTCTTCAGGCTTGAGACAGTAGATCCCTGCGAACGGGAATCTCCCAAGGAGTGCTGTCTAGCAGGGATATTATATCTGAAAACCATATTCGAGCTGGACAATAAGGTGTTACTAGCAGCAGATGTAGATGGTATTGGAGAACTCTCACTAGAGCTTATGTGAGCAGAGCGAGCGGGGAAAAGCGTTTGGATGTGACCTCGGCCACTTGTACACCATGGCATCCAGCCCCAATGGTATGGGAAGAGTGATGGCGAACCACAGCGGGCGGTGTGTTGTCTCCTCGGAGGCAAACACATTCACTTCCAACCTCCGCCATATGGACTCCACCACTTGTGGCTGGAGCCTCCAATCCTCGGGCCTCAGCCCCTGCCTTGACAGGATGTGTGCCTGGAATGTACATTGCACTCATTGACAAAAACTTCCCCTCCACCCAGGGATGAATTAGTTGTGCCTGCCTGAATAGGGGGCATGAACATAACCCTGGTGGTTATGTGGTTGATATATGAGACCACCGTTGTGTTGTCTGTCACAACTAACACATGGTGACCTCTCAATTAAGGAAGAAAGAATTACAGTTCTACAAATACGGCCCACATTTCTAGGCGATTTATATGCCACTCCAGATAAGGGCCGCTCCAGATACCATGAGCTGGACAGCTAAGTCCATGCTCCAGCCCGTGAGGTGTGTCATTACCGTGTTGCGATAAGGAGACGTCCCTAGAGTGTGACCCGAGCCTAGAAACCCGGGACACCTCCAAATGCTCAGAGCACATAGGCATCGCCGTGTGACACTGATTACTCTAAGAGGGTTCGTCCTTGGACGAAACGTCCTTGGATGAAACCCCCGACTTTTCAAATTTCAAACAATGAAATATTTCTATGTGGAAATATGCGTCTTTTAGATCTATTGTCACAAACCAGTCCTCGAACTGAATCTGTAGAATGATAAGTTTGAGCGGCAGCATCTTGAACCTGTATGTTTGAAGAGTAAGGTTCAGATAACGTAGATCTAAAACTGGCTGCATACTCCCATCTTTATTGCGGACCAGGAAATAACGGCTGTGAAAACCTCCCTCACTCAAAGAACTTGTTCTGTGGCCCCTTGTTCAAGAGGGATCTTACTTCCTGTGCTAAGTTTGGGTTCTGCTCTGTGCTGACTACTGTGTGAGCACACCTCTGAACCAGGGAGTCGAGCTCTGAACTGGATCCGGTAACCCTTTTCTACAGTAGACAGAACCCATGGAGACACATATGGCAGTAGTTTCCATGCTGCCAGATGGTCTTTTAGTGGCGTTAACTCTTCCACATTCTGTTGGAGTGAAACCAACGCAGAGGTGGCCTTACATGGCTTATAAGGCAAAGCTGTTGATAGAGAGAGGTAGCTCGCAAACACCTCCTCCACCTTCAGCATAGCTAAATAGCCATGCCATTCACTCCCCATGATGGCCGAATAATCAGATCTTGTGCGGTTATAAATACGGCTAATGTATTGTTTTCCCTAGAAGCGTGATATTTCATCATGAACTTCTGCGGTGTGAGGGAGATTTCTTTTCACTGGGGAGAATGCACTCATCCAGCCTGCTACGAGCCATTTCCGCTTCCCATGGTCAGTGTAGATTTAACTGCACCAGTAATCACTTCAAGCAGCTCTTTATATGCAAACAGCACAACTTTAACTTTACTTTAACACAACTCATACGTTCAGAGTGGGTGTTTTGGCTTTCCATAGTGGAAAGAGTTGTGACGTGAACTCCAAAATCCTGCAGAGAGCCAGACCCCAAAAGACAGAGCAATAGATAGAGCAGCGCTCGTCTTCCAGATCCATACGAGATCTTCAGGACCTAAGCCATTCACAATGGGCACAGTCAGACACCTCGAGTCTGCCTTGTCGTGCCCCACTCCTACACACTTCACACAGAAAGTGTTTCTGTCCTCCCCCCTTGATGAAATGAGAGCACGGCGTGACACACTTCCTGAATTCTCCCTCACTCATAATACTTTTTTCTCTTTTTTTGGGACACAAAAGTAAAGAGATTTTTCTTTCTTTTTTTGAAAACGTAGAGAGGAAATGAAGCGTCTTCACGTGAGCGTTACGCAAACGACTGTCTTGATGAAGATAATAAGACTGATGGCACAGTTCACAGGTGCCATTTTTATATTATGCGACGCTTAATTGCCATGTCACCTGATCATGGCAGGCCTAAAAATAGGCATGATGTTACACAAGCTTCAGATACCGGTTTCGTACAAGGGCTCTTCCCATAGCGCTGAGCTCACGCAACGTTGAATTCCCTTTGAAAGGGAACATATCTTTAATTCAAGCTAATTTAACTAATAAATATATTTAATTTTAAATATATTTATTTTTATTTAAATTTATAAGAACATTATAAGCTTTAAGTGATTAAATATGTGTAATGGTCTAATATTAGATAACATTTCCTTTATTCAACATATCTTCACTCGCTGAGATATTATTATTAGTACAAATCACTGAAAATAGTTTCCCTGTTCTCCATTGCTCTCTAGCTTGAATGTGTTTAAAAAAAAAAAAAAAAAAATTAAGCCTTTAAATAAACTTGATGTACCCCCTCCATACATTGCCTATTGCCCAATGTCTCTCGAGTATATTTGCAAACTTATAAGATTTATATATATATATATATATATATATATATATATATATATATATATATATATATATATATATATAGTTTAAGTGATATTTAGAAAATGGAAAAAATTTACATAACATGCAATATAAAGTTTTTTAAAAAAAAACATAAAACATCTAAAGAATATTTTAATTCATTTATGTATGAAAGGGTTCAGGAAATAAAGGAAATAAACTGTGTCATGTGATGTCCACAAGATGGCAACATTGCAGAGGAAAAGATGATCAGTGGTTGAAACAACAGATAAGGTTACACTTTTGAATGTAGGATTTCTGCATAAATGTGACCTAAAACATCATTAGATTTTCACACAAGTACGAAAAGTCGATAAAGAGAACCTGATTAAACAAAATGACAAAAATATTATCCTTGATCATTTATTTATTGAGGAAAATGATCCAATATTACATATCTGAAGTGGCAAAAGTATGTGAACCTCAAGGAGTAGCAGTTAATTTGAAGGTGAGATTAGAGTCAGGTGTTTTCAATCAGTGGGATGATGATCAGGTGTGAGTGAGTGACGTCCTGTTTTATTTAAAGAACAGGGATCTATCAAGGTCTGATCTTCACAACATGTGTTTGTGGAAGTGTATCATGTGGTCATATTTATGCAGATATATAGAAAATTCACAATTCACAAAGGGTTCACAAACTATCAAGCACCACTGTGTGTGTGTGTGTGTGTGTGTGTGTGTGTGTGTGTGTGTGTGTATAATAAAAAACATGCATACAAGATGTAATATTTAATATAAAATATAGTATGGGAAGTGTCTATGACTCAAAGGTTGTGTAAAAAAGAATTAACTCCTGATTATTCACATGAAGTTGTTGTTACCTTTACCTTATTTCTAGTGTCAGACCCTGCCCTCAAACTACCCTAAACCATGACCCAAAATGACCCCAGACTACACCCTGAAACCACCCAAAACCACAACCCACACCCCCTTAACCACAGCCAAAATTACCCAAAACTACACTCCAAAACCACCAAAGCCACACCCCAAACCACCCAAAACTATACCCTAAACCCCCTAATACACAGCCCAAAATGAGCCAAAACCATACCCCCATACTAGCACACCTCAAACCACACCCCATAATACCCCAAACCACACTCATTTTCATTTACATTTATTCATTTAGCAGACACTTTTATCCAAAGCGACTTACAAATGATGAAATACAAGCAAGGCGATATATCAAGAGGAGAACAATACAAGTAGTGCTACCCTACAAGATCTTTTAATTGAGTTTTAGAAAAGCAGTGTGTAGAGTACAGGTGCAAGAGCCAGAGTAAGTTTTTGTTTGTTTGTTTGTTTTTTAAAGGACGAAACCCTCGACCCCCGTGTTCACACCCTAAAACCACATCCCAAAATAACCCAAACAACACCCCAAGCCTCACCCCCAAACCATCAAAACCACACACCAAGCCACACCTCAACCCATCCAAAACCACACCCCAATTGTTATCTAAATGATTATAATGAATTATTATTAACAAACACAAGGCTTTTGACTACAGATATGATATGTGATAGCTGTCCACCTTTCTCACATACTCTCTGTCTCACTGGTCTTTCATTTATTCCTGCTGTCCGATCAGATCGTCACTCCAGATTTGTCAGCATTGAGGCTTTCTGTCTTTAAATAGTTCAGTTCCCCAAAAGGCAAGTCACACCAGAGTAAGGAAATAGCACTGATCAGGCAGGAGGGAGCTGATCGCACCTCTTAATTGTGCCCCGATGCCAACTCTTGTTCAGAGCTTATTATCTCTCTCTCTCTCTCTCTCTCTCTCTCTCTCTCTCTCTCTCTCACACACACACACACACACACACACACACACACACACACACACACACACACACACACACAAACAGATGACTCAAATACTTCAGGTGCAGAATACATTGTCAGATGAAACAGTGGCATCTTCTATGAAATCAGCTGATTGATGAATTTTGGTGCTCAGGTGATCTAATTTATTTTGTTTATTTTTTTGTTTCTATTTTCTAGAATAAAATTTTGCTGTTATAAGACATTTTAAATCTATATTACAGTATTTTGAAAAGCATTAATGTTGATTTTCTGTCAACATTATTTTGAATAACTGATTCATGTTTTCCATTAGGAACAAATCCAATCCAAAATCAATAATTATGCAAACATACCCTGATTGGCGTGTCCAAAGTGTCCGTAGTGTATGAGTGGGTGTGTGAGTGTGTATGTGATTGTGCCCTGCGATGGCTTGGCTCCCTGTCCAGGGTGTACCTTGTGCCCCATGCTCCCTGGGATAGGCTCCAGGTTCTGTAGGATAAGCGGTATAGAAGATGGATGGATGCAAACATGCCCCTACCGATATGCCACGCCCCCTTCACCAGGTAAACCAAGGCTGTGTTTGCAACTAAAACCTGATTGCCTCCTAAATTTGATGTGTGTGGTACTGTTAGACTTGATTATTTTCCTATAACAAAACAACAGCAATTTGTCAACAATTACAACATTATATTCATTAAACAATAACAGGTTATACTTTTTATACCTTTATAGTTACAGTTATTGTTGTGGAATGTCTGTAAAACAAGCTCCTGTTCTCACTTGCATTATAGCAGCTACAAACAGTCATTCCCTCACAAGCCTCTCTCTATTCTCTCTTGAAGTTAATAAGATTTTTAAAAATGTAGCTTCTCATGTTAATGAGGAACTACAAAGAAGTGTAAACTCCTCTGTCCTGAAGATGTCGAAAAACTTAAAGTTACAGCTTTACCTCTGACACTGGAGACCCCTTCCATAAATATTACACAAATTTCCTTAAAGGAAACTTCATCATATCAATGTAATTTATTATTAGCAGAGTGTCCACTGTACACATCCCTGTGAATGAGCTGTTACTATAGACATGATTAGAATGATTCATATAAACCTGTGATTTGCAGCTGCACTATTAATAGAGAATTAATCAACAGCTTCTGACCAATCACAATACAGAATTAAGCAGCACTGGTGTAATCAACAATTAACTCAAAATTTCCAAACAGGCATTTGTATATATTTTAAAATATCCATCCCTCCATCCCTCCATTTATCCTACATAGGGTCACGGGGAGCCTGGAGTCTAATCCAAGTCACTTGGGGAACAAGGCGGGGGACAACCTGGACAGGGTACTGACCCATCACAGAGCACAAACACACACCCATTCACACACCATGGATAATTTGGAGATGTCAGTCATCCTACAATGTATGTCTTTGGACTGGAGGAGGAAACCAGAGTACCTGGAGGAAACACCCAAAGCATGGGGAGAACATGCACAACCCACACACACACAGTATGGAGGCAGGACTCGAACCCCCAACCACGGAGGTGCGAGGCAAACATGCTATCCACTAACCCTAGAATATTATTTACACTTTAAGGTTACAATATAATACCTAACAGCTGAGATGTTTCAGAACAAGTGTTTTTTTTCAAGTAGCAGTTGAAATTACCATCTTAAAAAACAATAATTAAAAAATTAATAAAAGATACACTGAAGTTGGCAGACTGAGGTGAGATTTAAACACACACACACACACACACACACACACACACACACACACACACACACACACACACTCATCTCATGTCAGTGAAACCAAAGGCAAATATCTTTGCATTTTTAATAATTTTGTTTTATTAATTATTTTGGGCATAATTAGGCCATCACAAAGCTGCCATGGAATCCAAAATCCCAACAAAAGCCACAATATTCATTAAGGCAAATCGCATAAATGAATGCTGCATCTTGACAATGCTTGGACTCGATCCATCACTGGAAATATCTTCTAGAAAATGGTGAATATTGTATACTTGTAGGTTTGTTTTTTTTTCAGATTCTGTATGTGGTGAAAATGGCATCCTGACACAGTGTGAAAACAGTGGAACAGAGAACGGGATTCACAGCTTGACGGCTGAAGCCAAGTGTGTGTGTTTCTGTATTAAAGTCAGTGTGCATGAACACTGAGCACCGAGTTAACACAGCTTTTTAAACACTGTAAATGGCATATTGTTTAAGTTTTTATGGCAGGTTTTTCTCTGCCAAATATGAAACGTGGTCTGAAAGTGAAAATGTATTTTAATACAACACTTGTTATTCAATATTTCATTTATATTCTGATGTGAACAGGCTGAAGAGTGTTAAATTTCAAGCAGATCACAATCAGTATTTAATATTCATGTTTTGTTTCTCTGGATTCTTAGTCAGCTTTACATTTACAAAAGATAATGCTCAAGAGAACAATTATTTTCTAAAAACGCTCTTCTGTACAGAAACAAGGCTAGTTTTCACGATTAATTAACATTAGCTAGATTCGTGTGTGTGTGTGTGTGTGTGTGTGTGTGTGTGTGTGTGTGTGTGTGTTGGAGAGGTTAAATGCAGGTGTGTGTCTACCTCAGTAGATGTTTCAGTAGATGTTTCACAGGGTGATGACTATTGAGCATGTCATTTCCAGTCCCCATGAGAGCAAGACAGAAGAGAGACTTCCCTTTGATGATGGAGAGAGCATGTTTTCTCTCATTTCTAGAGATGGAGTAAAAAAATGGAGAGGTGGCCGTATAGGGTCTACAGCAGAACCGGAACCTGCTGTCCTCTACTGAACAGGGTCTACAGTAGAATCTGGACCTGCTGTTCCATACTGAACATGGTTGACAGAAAAAAAAAATTCATGCCAGTAAAATACTTTAAACAGAACCAAATTGATAGAGAGAGAGAGAGAGAGAGAGAGAGAGAGAGAGAGAGAGAGAGAGAGAGAGGTCAGCTCTACAGGGACACTCCCAAATCTGTGGTATTCCTCAAAGTGCCGCTGCATTGATTTTATGCACAACTTTTTTTTACGGCCTGGCGATTTCACGTTACACACACATCATGGTTCGGGTTTTACTTTAGTGCTCTGGGACGTCTGTGGTTCTCCCAAGGGACCACACGGGGGCGCCGCCTCCAAACAACAAGCCAGTGTTCCACTGAGTGTGTGTAGGGGGGAGTGTGTGACAGAGTCTGTAGGGGAAATCATGTCCCCTTTGAGGATCATGTGGAGTGTCTGAAATCAATTCAGTGTTAAGTGCAGGAACCAGGAACCAGGGAAATCGGGGGTGGCGAGGGGGGGGGGGGGGCTTGACGGGGTCGTAAGGGGGCAGCTGTTACTCACACCTTAGTGAGCCAGACACACACCCACCCACACACACACCTACACACACACACATACATGGAGGTCAGAGTTTCGATGGTATACACTGTCTGTCTGTACACACATATGTAAAGATGGACAAAGATGGAGACAAAAAGGCATTTAAAGCATGTGTGTGTGTGTGTGTGTGTGTGTGTGTGTGTGTGTGTGTGTGTGTGTGTGTGTGTGTGTATCATTCAATGGCTGAATATTATTCAGACCATGAAAACAAAACATCTAAAACATCATTCTAGGACACTCAGATGCACGGCCAGTTCACTGTGTATTATATGGCAACATGTAAAAGAGTGAAAGAGAGAAGAGCTACAACCACTCCATGGTCTGCTTCCTCTTTCGCAATCACACCGGATCTGTCACGCTCGTGTTACGTGAAAGTGTCATATCAATAAAAAACTATCAGTTATTACAGTTTTACATGCCACAGAGCAGCCGAGAGAGAGAGAGAGAGAGAGAGAGAGAGAGAGAGAGAGAGAGAGAGAGAGAGAGAGAGAGAGAGAGAGAGAGAGAGAGTACACATAACTGTTACGGCCTTCGCACTTCAGAGGAGCTGATAAAAAAAAATAATGAAAATAAAGGACAACTGCTTCGTTATAAATAAATAAAAAATAAAAACCCAGCAGTGTGCACTTTTCTTGGCTGTGTGCAGGGTGACACTCACACAGTGACTACAATCCACACAATATCATCAGCAGGAGAATTCACCTACTGAGAGAGGAGTGCTATAGTGTGCTATGCAGGTTGTGGAAGCCTTTATCCTCTATATAAACCTATAACACTGGACATACAGTATAGTACACTAATTAGGGCATAGGCGTCATTATTTTATACTGAATGGACTGACTTTAATCCCAAAATATCCTATTGGACATGCAGTGTACTATGTAGGACATGCATGCAATAGTTCCACACCAAATGTCAGGTTCTCAACCATTATTTATAATGTAGTTCTGTGCACATAAACTTGATTTATGGAATATTTAATAGTATTTATAACTGCCCTATTATTGACCACAGCGGCGCCACAGCCAACATGCTGTCATGTTATTCAACGTGCCTTTACATCGGACACTCCTGGTGAAAAATGGGATTCACGCTCAAGAAAATATCAGGTTGGATAGTTGGAGGCTGGATGTAACAGGGAAGATGCGATGCATGATTTCAACTACATCTACAACTGCAGTGTGACGCAGAAGCCCAGCCCTTTTATTAGAGACACACTCTTGCACACTCTGATTCATAATCAGAATATATAAAGAACCCATTTGCTGTCCTTCCCTCTTTAATAGTAGGAGTTTAACAATTAAGTATAGTGCGATATATGATTTAAAAAATATATATTTACTACCTCCCACTGTGAATTATTTGAGCGGAGGTTTGGGGGTGGGGGTAGGTGTGGGAGCGGGGGATCACAACAAGAATTTTGAGCCTTTACCCTGGGGTCACTGGTCAAAATATGTAGAGAAGATTCCAAAAACTGCTCGGTGTTGGATATATAGCGCAGTAAGTAGGGCACCGAAACAATGACTAATACTACATGTAGTGAAGTTACATGTTTCATAATTGGATTTTTAAATTATGAATTTATTTTCACATATGAATTTGGAATGATCCAATTATTTTCAAATGCGATGACATTTTTCACATGATGTTTTTCCACCAGTAATTACATATTATTCACGAGATCACACGTAAAGAACATATGATCATGTGTGAAATGTATATGATTTTTGTAAGTGTGTGTAAGTGTACAAAGGGGGAATAATAAACAGTTAGGCCTAAGCGCTAAACTACACAGACAGACAGACAGACAGGCAGGCAGGCAGGCAGACAGACAGGCAGGCAGGCAGGCAGGCAGACAGACAGACGTTTCTCTCTTTGGTTTACCTGTAGTCAGTAGTGTGTATTGATCAGTGTAACTCATCAGTGCATGAATGAATGTTAGCATCTCTGAGTGTATCGACTTTGCTGTAAAAGCGAGCACGGTTCCCCTCCCTGCTGTTGCTCACTTGTGTTTCTCGCCTGGATAACACAGTCACTAAACCTATTCAGACAGAGAGGTAGATGGATGTCTAACGTGATGTTTTTCACCTTTACTGTGCTGTTTCGACATAATTTAGCATTTCTCTTCATGGAAGTCACTCAGCCATTCATTCCTATCCTTGTTATCTCAAGATTTCTGAAATGACTGATCTTCCTGCACTGATATAGAAATTAATCTTCAATCTTTCACGTAGCCTAGCTGTCTGAATTATATAAAAAGCCATAATAAATCCAAAAATGGATGTGATGAAAAGACGTGTCTTTGTTTCATTTTTTTTTTTTTTAAATCAACCTGTCAGTCTGTTAGAAGGAGCACCAAGCATGAGAACCGTGGTGGAAAAAAAAAGAAAAGAAAAAAGAAACCATCACAGAAATTCTAATGGTTTTCACTCCAAATACCACTGCAAACCATCAGCTAACCATTAAAACCCTTACCAACATTGGTCCTTAATGATATTCACTTGACACAACATGCCACCAATAGAAGGCAACAAATTACCAGTAGAGAACAACAGGAACCAATACAATTGCCATTAAAACCATTTCTATGGTTTCTACTGGGGTTATTTTCAGCAGGGAAGCCTCCTTCTGCAGCTTAATATGCTAATACCTGACAAGAAATTTAGATACCAAATATTTTGACAAACATTTCAACAACAACCGCATTAATATAAGTTAGATGTTAAATGGTACATCTAATGTTAAACAGTGAACAGAACATGGTTAAAACTCTATTTCACGGTTGTTGTAGACCTATCATCAAAAACCGATGCTAGTTATTACGAATGAGCATGATGTCATTTCTGTGCCTCGATTGCCTCCTACCACCGTCTTTCAGTCCCTGTTAGCGTTTATGAGTGAAAAAAATCCTTTAATTATTAAAATATAATTTAAGGTACTTAAATTAGGTGTCAAATATAATTAATGTAAATCTCTATGTTTTGGATGAGATTAAAAAGCGAACACTGGTCTACTTTTAATGGTAATTCCGGTGTTAATTGGAGTTTTTTTTCCCCAGGCGTTGTTCTGTGTATAAAATAAAAATGTGCAAATGTATAATAAAAGTTTGGAGATGGAAAAAAACAACAAAACAATTGAATAAAGACGAGGAAAGAAGAAATTATTTAAGATTAGGGATGTTGATATATAGCGCTTTATTTATTTGATTAGCTTATTATTAGCTTTATTTATTAAAGTCTCATTAGGACAGAAGTCGAGACCCAAACTGTGTGAAGCTGTTTATCTGATAATTAACGTTTAAATGTGAAAATTACAGCAGGGTCTCATTATTGACTTCCACAGAGAAGCGCGAGTCGTAGAAAGAGATACGAAAGATTCAAACGAGCTGTTTATTATTTATTGATTTATTACTTTACGCTTTCATTTAGTATGCGCTAGAATTCAGAACACTGGTTAAATCGTATAAATAGCCTAAATGTTTTCCAGCTATAAACGGCAGAACCATTCAACTCCTTTATTACCATTCTTTCTATGATGTTGGATCTATTCATATATGTTTATCTGTGCGTTTCTAATAATCTGTCTGGAAAGCTTTGATCTCCTTGTGAGATAATTAATGAATGCAAATTCAGAAGAAAAGAAATCTGAGCTTCAGTGGATTCACCCGCTTTATTTAGCCCAACTAATTTCATTTCATTTCCTAAAGAGAAGGAGGCAGAATGAGGCAGGTTAAAGTCTGAATTTAAATAAAACTGTAACTAAATAAACGGAAATACCGCGTTTACAGTTCCTCCAGAAAATAAAATCAACTCGCACAAGATAAACACAATTATTAATCAAATATAGTATGAAGAATGAGGGTTTTTTTTACAGACAAAAAAAAAAACCCAACTCTGACGTTTCCTTCTTGATTATCAGAATGATTTAAGCGCTTTAAGAGAGATATAAAAACAGGAAAATGTTGTTGTTGTTGTTTTTAACGTTTGAGTTCCGTTTTAATCCCTGCATTTGATCAGTTTATTTAACAACATGAATAGATTTTTCTGTCGGAGAATAGCTTTGGAGAGAAAGAATAAGAATTAGGACTTCATAATTAAAAATTAATCATTTAGAAAATAAATGTGTCATGTTTAAGATCAATATCACGAATTTATTCATCATTAATGGTTGGTGAGTATCCGGACAAAATAATAAAGCACGATGAAACCAGAGCTGTTTAACATTAAATACGATTAATTTAATTCACATTTGAAAAATGAAAAGATATAAAGAAAAAAGAAAAGAAAAAGGAGAAAACTGAAGCAACTTAATGCAGTGTAATATGTAATTAATATATATATATATATATATATATATATAATTAAGTTCTGGGTAATTAAAAACTGTTCAAATTATAATAATGCAGTTTCCAATAAACAAATACATAAATAAATAAATACCCTGGATTAATAGGTTAGTTTTTTTCCTGGCATTTAATTATTTGAGTGTGTTAAAAATGAAAAGAAAAGAAACCAAGAAGGACATGAAGAACTTTATGAAAAGCACATTTTATTACACATCTCATACCAGTGCCATGTAGACAATTTATACAAGATACGTCACAATCTAAAGTGCACAAATACTGTACAACCAAAGGAGCTTAAATTAAAGGAGAGAGGGTAATGGAGGGGGGGGGACGGACCCATCACATTGATTTTATATATAATATATATCTATGTTTAAAATAGAAAAGAAAATTAAAAACAGCAGATTATTTTAAAAAGATAAAGGAAAATAAAATCAATCCCCATCTTTCACAAAAAGGTAAAAAATGAAAATCAGGATCACAATAAGGAGCACAGAGCGTTGGCACCTGCGTTTAAAATAAAAAAAATAATAATAAAATTGATTAAAAGAAAAAAAAAATTTTAAAAGCACTTTAAAATAGCAGAGCGAGGGGAATGGCGCCATAGAGAGAAAACCCGAGAAAAATATTAATTTAAGGACTGGTGTAAAAGGCGTAGTAGCTTTTGGGCTGCTCTTTTCCGTAGTCGTCGCTCGTCACATCCTCACACTTTATGGTTGGTGAGGCGTCGGTGCCGGATGAGAGACGTCGTCTTTTACACACCATAGCATAGGGCGCATCGAATTTGTCCAACGGCTTCAAATTTGAGGCCGTTTCCAGACCCCAGACTCCTCCAGCTCCCGCAGTCACTGGCGTCCCTTCATCCTGCAGCTTATCTTTAATGCTCGTTGTTATTGTTGTCGTGGTGAGAGGATCTTCAGGAAAAGAGAAGGATGGCGGACTCGGACGAGGCGACCAAGGAAGACCGGCAGCCATTTTCCTCTGGTAGGAACTTCTCCCACTGCTCCAGCCAGCTGAGATCGAGGCAAAAGCAGAGGATTCTGGGTAATAACCAAAGGAGTGTGGACTCTGAAGTGGGAGAGGCTTGATGCCGTAAGGAAGGACTGAGTAATCGGCCTCGTTCTGCTGGACAGGTGTGACGAACCACCGCTGAGCGGCGGAGGACGAGGATGTGGCGGAGATGGACGAGTCGTCACTCTGTGGAGACAAGAGGCCGTTGGTCTGGGGCACTGCACGTTCTCCGCCGTATAAACGGTGATTCTGTGGGAGATTGTTCACAAACTGGTCCTGGAAGAAAGGCTGCATGGCATAACGTGCTCCCGGGACGATTTGGTGTGAACGAGGAGAGTCGGTGGGGGATGGAGTCAATCGATCACTCTCCGGAGCTGTGTACATCCTGTTCATAGATAGATGGATCGAGAGAGAGAGAGAGAGAGAGAGAGAGAGAGAGAGAGAGAGAGAGAGAGACACACACAGACATGGACACAGATACAGAACTATGTTAAGTGAGTAAATGAAAGCCTAGATCCTAAAACATTTATATTTATAATTAATAATTGACAAATGGACGTTTACTGTTCAATACAGAATTCAGAGCCCTTAACGGTTCTTTAGATGTTCTTCCCATAAAGTTTCCATCTAGAACCCGAAATAGAACAAAAATGGTGAAAAATGGTTCTAAGAAGAAAAAAAAAAAACCTTTTAGGAGGAAACCAAGAACCCTTAATTATACAAAGACCCCTTAAAGAACACTTGAAAAATTACCAATAAGCTAGATATTAAACACCTGACCAGTTCTAGATATTAAGAAAATAATCAACAGTAATCTGTAGTTTGCATTGCACACGTACCCAATTCATGGATACACTTGTATTAACATGGTTCTTTAAGGATTCTTGGCTTTTTTAAGGGTTGTATTTTTTTCCCCCTGATAGGAAAACACTGGTAGAGTTCTACACCGAACCTTTAAGGGTTCCTCCAGAGGGACAACTGAAGAACCCTTAGGTGTACTTTTATATCTACCTACATGCCTACCCACCTGTCTGTCTAAATATCTATTAGCCTGGCTATCTGTACCGGCCTGTCTTTTTGGCTGTATCAGATCACCCGTCTCTACAAACATCTGTCCGTCTATCCATCCAGTCATACCTCCCGCAAATGTCCAACCATTTCTCAAATCTATCGTTTGTACATTCATCCACCTAGCTGTCCATCAGTCATTCTATGACTTTATGCCTCCCTCTATCTAGCCATCGACCCATCTCGCCATCTGTCTCTGTGTGTGTGTGTATGTTTGTCAGAGAGAGAGAGAGAGAGTGTGAGTGAGTGAGTGACACTTACGAGTCGTAGTTATCTCTGAAGCCTTTGGCGAACGGGTTGTGGTCGATCTTTAACTGTGTGATCTGGACAAGAGAGAAATAATCAGGCACACAAGGTCAGGAAAGCAGAAGGAAATAAGACCGGTGTGTGTGTGTGTGTGTGTGTGTGTGTGTGTGTGTGTGTGTGTGTCGGGGGGGGGGGGGGGGGGGGGGGTGTCTTACATCTGTGTTCTGGTAAGCAGTGACTGCGATGAACTGGTTTTCGGGGAAAGTGAAGGTTTGAGTTTTGGACTCGCCACCCATGTCCTCCACCCCGTCTTCGCTCACCTCCACAATGTGTAGCCTCGGCTGATATTTATGGAGAGACTGCAGGACGATCATCTGAAAACACACACAATTACAAAGTTTGTTTAGAAGTTAGCTTAGTATTTTGGTGTGGGTTTTTTTTTTGTTACATTACACACACACACACACACACAGCAGAGAATTTGCACAAACCATAGCAGACACAGAGGTGTCAAACCACCATGCATAGTCAGAAAACAGTAAAGACAGCGAGTCTCTACATCAGCCAACACACACACACACACACCCCATCATCATCATCCAGTAAACCTATTTTTTTCTACCACTTTTGCCACACTTCTAACTCTGCACCACTTGACTTCTCATCTACAGGCATGCAGAAAGACTAACAGCCTACGAGCTACATGGCTAATTAGCAATTAGCAAATGTGCTATGGATCTACATAATCTCTCAGTCCTCTAAATCCTGACAGAAGACCTTTAGCTCCATGGGCCAGAGAACAGGGCTTTAAACGTTACACTTTATTTCATTTAACACTCATGTGTTTAAGATTATACAACAGTCCATAATGAGTCAGTCAGTCAGTCTCTCTCTCTCTCTCTCTCTCTCTCTCTCTCTCTCTCTCTCTCTCTCTTTCTCTCACACACACACACACACACACACACACACGTTAAAATTATCTATGATTCTTGTGTTTGGAGAACAATAGAATGCGTTGTTAATACTTTTACTTTAGGGTTATTTTGTGCACACAAAACTAGTGAGCACTAAGGACAGCACCTCAGTAGTCCTCTGAAAAATAAATAAATAAATAAACAAATAAAATCATAGTTTGCAGATTCATGGCATAAAATCGCCATGAACAGTGCAAGCCCTTGTGCGAAGCGCACTTCTAACTCACATTTTCTTCATTCCTATTGCCTAAATCTGGCTAAACTTGTTCCACCCTCATTTACACCTGCACTAATTGGTTAGCATGCTAACTTGCTAGCCAAAGTGGTGCGGTAGTGCGACTGCATTAGCGAATGTGTACAAATGGAGGAATTAGAGTGATGGGAAGGGCAGGAGGGGGGCAGAATCAAACTGCAACATTGTAAAACATTAATGAAGAGAATGTTAGAGATGAAAGAACAGTTCTAGAACATTCAAGATAAAGAAGAGGGGTTCTAGAACTCAAGTGCATCTGCCTTAAAAATAGACGATATCTACTGCATAAAGATGGGATCATGTGTGTTAAAGTTGCTTCGTCACCATTTTGTTGGACGTTGCATAGTGGTTTGACACTTCAGCACGAGTGCGTGTGTGTGTGTGCGCGCGCGTGTGTTACTGCACAGACCCATCCTGCAGCCTTTGCACACAATGAGTAGTGTTTGTGTGTGTGTACATAAAGTTGATTCGTGAACATAAAATGAACATTTGCACCTCATACACTGAGCACTGAGATCACACTGTTTAAGGCAATTTCACAGCAGGAACGAGAAATTGACAACCACAAACACACAATTTCTTTCAAACCCATTTTTCTGACCTACATGACAAGGACTACAATGCAAGGATTGTAAAATAGTAAAGTCCATGTGGTGGTTGTGGTGTGTGTGTGTGTGTAATAAAGATGTGATTGGAAAAATAAAAATGGGTAAAGATACAGACTTTCAAGTAGAGTAACATTGACTTCTAAAGACACTTGTTCCCCACAAGTTCAGTAATACCAGGATGTGTGTACTTAAGATAAAAATCAAATAAACAAATGTAAACATAAGTATCTGAGGCCACATTACTATGCTTATTTTGACACCGGGTCCCCAGAATTTCACTAATACTACAATGTGTGTGTGTGTGTGTGTGTGTGTATATTCGAAGCTGCTCTGCTCAGGACCATAAGGCTCAACAGCGAGCATTTAGAACTGCTCAAGCCATCACTGGAGGACATCTACAACACCAGCGTCACCAGGAGAGCCCACAATATCATCATGGACAGAACCCAATCCCAACCCCGACCCAGTTTGTTTACATTCCTACCATCATGCAAATGCTACAGGAGTGTAAAGTCAAAAACCATGCAACTAAGGAACAGTTTGAATGACTCTCAAACCAGCACATACGACTGACTCGGTCCAGTGTTTTTTTGTGATTTTTAGGGCACAATGTAATCACAAATAGCCTACTAAGATGTGTTAATATTGTGTGTTTATATTGCGTTTACAAGGCCACCGTTACTGCAAATTCACTAACAGAAAAAAATTGTATGCGTGTTATTGTGTAATTGTGTTTTACACTCCATTCCCCTAAAGATCACTAGTACTCAGATGTGTGTGTGTGTGTGTGTGTGTGTGTGTGTGTGTACACACATGTTTATTTAACAGGTCACATGCATAGACACGAGGGCCTTACGGTTTATTCTGCCACATTACTGTCCTTACAAGGACACTCCACTCTACAAGTTCACTAGTAGCAGTATGTGTGTGTTTGTGCGTTTTTAATCAGTGAGCACACCCGGTCCCTACAAGTTAACAAATACCAGGATGTGTGTGTATTTGTGTGTTTTAGATTGAGGACAACTGTAAAATAAATGCATGTAGGCATGAGGACATGAGGACACCCGGTTCCCACAAGTTCACCAATACCAGGATGTGTGTTTGTGGTCATGTGTGAGATAAAATAAAGTAATAACACGAACAAATCAGGACCTCACAGTTTATCCAGACACATTCATGTGCTTACGAAAACACTCGGTCCACATAAGTTACTCAGTAAATGAGTGTGTACCTGGGTATTGTTGTTGTTTGCACCCTTGTTGTTGGTCAGTTTCAACTTGCTGAATGAGATCTCTTGTCTCATCCAGTGTGCTCCTGTATTCGGTGATTCCGGGTGCACATACATCTTATTTCCTGAAATAAAACACAAATCATACAAATATTATCCAAATTATACAGAACCTTGTGGTCCTCACATTTTTCCTCATGGGCATCACTCCCTCTAAGATCCTGATGAGGAAAGTGGAAAAAAAAAAAAAAAAAAAACCCCTCAATGATTGGTTTCCAAATAGTAGAAGTAAAAATAAAACATTCACTAAACAAAACAATATTGTTTTTGTTCTGAAGCGGTCACATCTATTTATATTTAGGGGAAAAAAAAAAGGAAAAAAAAATGTCAGACGCATGAAGCAACAGGAAATCTAATCATTTCGAAACACACACACATAGTCTTCAGAATTCATGTTTTATTAACGTAAACAAAATAAAATGAAAACAAAGCATGTGTGTTATTTGGAAACCTAAAAATGAAAAGTCAGCATTTTGTCTAATATGAATCGTTTTATTCTCTCCAGTTATATTTTATTGTGGGGGGAGCGTTCTTCATAATTTTTTTGTAAAAATGTAGAAATAGTGACTCAAGATACAATAATTGGATCTTAATGATCTTTTAGAAAATGCGTTCTCATACATTTCATAGATGAAGCCCTTCAACCTTAATTACTTGCCTTGAGTTCTTTAACGCTTATGTTGAGTAAAACTTTTGCACTAAATAATAAATAAAGGTATGCTGCGTTTTAGTTTGTGAACATTAACGGTGTTAGTAATTTTTTTGTTTTGTATTTTTATTGTTACAATTGAAATATTTTATGAAGATAGGTAAGAAGTGTACTCTTGATGGTATCACTCCAACGACAATGAACGGTACATTTACTAGTGATGTATTTAATAATTCTGTTTACCTGAAAATACATTTCTATTTGACTTTATATAACATTCCACTAATAATTATATACTGTATAGAATATTTCTACTTAAATTTCCTGCATCTTTTTCTTCTAAATGGACTTTTGCCACTGAACCATCAGAAGAAAAAAATAAAATAATAATAATAATAATAATAATAATAATAATAATAATAAAAGAGCTATAAAGGCAACCTGTTGGCGTAAAATTCAGGGGGATTCATTAAAAACGCGTCACACACTTTTCCGCACAGGAATGTTGTCGCGTTTTGGTGAAAAGGCCGCGAGAGTGACATTTTCCAGACCTTCATCATTATCCTAAATGACCCTGTTATAGAAGTGTTAACGTTTTAAAGCCCTCTGTAGTTCTTGCTCCTTTTTCCGCTGCAGTAAAAGTGCGTTGGTCACCTCACACATTTCTGCGAGCTGTAAAATTGTGTTTTTCCACCCACTGTGTGTGAAATTTATTTATAAAACACTCCATTGTAGCTGTTGTACAGAGCGTGCAGTTACTGATGCATTTCTAAACTCGGATAAACCTTTACATCTTTACTTGGTCACTGTTGATTTCTGGAAATGCGTGCATTATAAATTTGTATGAAATTGTAAAACTGACATTAGTGTCGCGCGCTATAGTATTACTGCTGGGATTAATATTGACGTCCTGCACAATTTAAAACAATGACGTTATTATTTGTTGTTATTTATCCTTTACTTTCTACTGCAGCATCAGTGAGCGCGTTCTTGAATCTATAAAGAAATTTCGTTATTGTATTTGTTTATGTCATTTTTGTAAAAAAAAAATAAAAAAAAATACATATTTAAAACTATTTTAAGCTCCACATAACCAATTTACAATTACAGTCCAATTCCACAAACAGCCACATTTCAGCAGTCATAATTCTATATACATGATATTACAGTGTGTGGCGCGCGCAGCTGAGTGAGAGCGGATATAACGCCGCTCGAGCTCGCGAGCTGCTCCGTTCCTCTTCCTCCTCACCTTGCATGTTGTTGTCCGCTTTGCCGCACGTGACCCATTTCCCGCCCTGGAAGCGCCAGTGGTTCGGGTCCGCGAGCACGACCTCCACGAACACGTTGTAGTGCGCGCTCACGTTCAGCCCCGCGATGTTGAAGCTCAGGAACGGGAACATGCGCCTGCGCGAGACACAACACCGGATTTAAAAAATAAATAAATAAATAAATAAACGGGATTTAAAAACTGCTGCACCAAAAAATAATCCACACCGGTAGTGCGCAAAGGTCTGGGCTCGGAGACAGCACCGTGCGCGTGACCACACTGAGAGTGTAAACATGCTCCTCAAACTTTTAGGAACGCAAACGGGTCAAATACAAACAAAAAAAACCCTACAATGATTTTTAGATTGTAACAAACAAATGTAGAATCGTATAAATAAATAATTGCATAAATCCAAGGACATAAACACGCGCACACACTGGCTTAAAATAAACAAGATAAAGATAAAGTATAGCATCAGTTTAGAATTAGTATCAAAATGGTAAAATAAAAACAAATTTATACATTTTAAATCTGTATAGAGCTCAAAAATAAATCTATAAATGAATAAATAGCTGATTTATATTTAGTTTAAAAAAACATAATTAAGATTCACTACTACATAAATAACTACAGATTATAAAAACTGCACTTACATTAAAAATATTAACACGTGTTCACACTGAAATAAACTCAGAACTATTATTATTATTATTATTATTATTATTATTATTATTATTATTATGATGATTATGAGATGATGATGATTATGAGATGATGATGACGATGATGATTATGATGTAGTAGTAGTAGTAATGTTTCGCTCCTGGATAAAGAGGAGTAAAGATAAAATATTTCTCAATTTCAGCTCATTATATAAACCCGGGAAAGTTCACGAATCTTCCGATATTTAGTTAAACCAAAACACCACAAAGCATCACTTACCCAAACACGTTCATTAATGAACGATAATTATTGGTGCATTTCAAGGGCACTTAAATCGGAATTAATGCTTATTTAGAAAATACAAATGAAAGAAGAGCCGAGTTTGAACACGTGCTAATTGTGGAGAAGAAACACTGATGTTTTTCTGCACAAATATATTAATAATCAAATTAATATGAAGTGAAATATTACTGATGTTCAGTGTAAACATCCGCGAATTAACCCCTGCAGCTCTGCATCAGGACACTGCAGTTATCACCAGAATGCTAACATTTACTTCACTATTCCATCACATTCATTACTCGGCTCGCGATGGTAATTTAAATTAAATCGTGAGCGCGTGCAGGGTAATCTCGATATGTTAAGTGTTCATTAGAAACGGAAAACGACAAATCAGGAAACAAAATAAACTTCATTATCTCTGTTTAACCTGGTGCAAAGTTATACTTTAATTTCGCCCCAAAAATCAATAGAACACGAACGACTTTTTTTCGTACACACACACACACACACACACACACACACACACACACACACACACAAATAGACAGCATGTTTATTTAATTTCGACACTTGTTCAGGTCAAATGAACGTAAAATGAACGCCGTTCTGCGCATGCGCGTTACGCAATTTCTCACAGTGTTTTCATGGTTTGTGAGTGTGAGAAAGAGTGAGAGAGAGAGAGAAACATTTTCTGTTTCGTTTAGAGAAAACTATCGGGGTTTTATTGTTAAATTCAAAAGACAAATCATTTTAGAATTTTTCTAAAACCGGATTAAACCGCGCGCGACCTGTTCGCGTTTCTTTGCGGTTTTTAAAGAGAAAGTTTCTCGACTGAATGAATTAAATGTAGTGAATTAATTAGATCAGTAGGCTATTGGCTCATCCGCAGTCAATATTTAGCAGCCTACTGTTGAGATCTGCTCTTTATTTAAGATTCAAAAATTAATAATCATCTTTTTGGCAAATTATAATCGCGGGTTTTAATGTTATGATAATAAACTGTATACTAGAAAGCATACACATGAACTGAATGCAGATGAACAGAGTGAGAGTGTGAGTGTGTGAGTGTGTGTGTGTGTGTGTGAGAGTGTGAGAGAGAGCGCGAGAGAGAGAGTGTGAGTGAGAGAGACAGATCCCTACCTGCCCTGTTTGGTGATGATCATCTCGGTCTGATGGCGGTGGAACTTCAGCCAGAGCGCGCGGTTACACAGGTACACCTGTGCCCTGCCCACCGCGAGCCCGGGGTGATATGACGGGTACAGGCACGCGGGCCCCTGTCCGAACTGATAAGCGGCGGCGGGTGGAGGCGCGAGCTGAGCACGGGAGCTGCACACGGCGCCCGGTGGAGGCGGTGGAGGTGGAGGAGGAGGCGGAGGCGCCAGCACCGAGGCGGCGGAGGAGTAAGGTGATGAGTAGCGCGCGCCCGCGCCGCCGTACACCGAGCCGCCCTGCGCGCCGTACGGAAACAGCGAGCACGCGCTCGCGTCCGAGCTCGGCGAGATGAAATAGCGATCGGTACCGAGCTCTTCGATACCGTAGCGCCGGGTCACGAGTTCTTCATCCTCCTCTGCTCCTCCTCCAATCACCGGAGAACTCTTCCTGCTCTTACTTCCGGTGGAGAACTCGTCTCCCTCACGCTCTCCTCCGGTGGCGGTGGTGGTTCCGGTGCTGCCGCTCGTGCTACTGCTGCTGCTCATCATCATGGCGGACCGGTACTTCTTACCCGGTTGAAGCTCGTGCTCGGGCCGCTCCGCTTCTCCGAAGCTGTGCGCGCTGTTCGTGTGCGTGCTCGCGTGAGTGTTCGCGTGAGTGGATCCTGGGCTCGTGCTGTCGGACGACGATGATGATGAGGATGATGAAGATGAGAGCGTGTAGAAAGTCTTGGGTAAGCTGGGCAGCAGACTCTCCAACTGCATACTCGATTAAGACACACTAAACAAATTAAATAAATGATGCAAAATAAATAAATTAATTTAAAAAAAAAAAATCACAAAGCGGGAGCGCGCGCCTCCAAAATAAATGTGTTTTTCTACTTCATGAAGCTCCACCAGTTTGTCTCTGAGTCTCGTCTCTGATCTGATCTTCTGAGGGTGCAGGGGATTTATATACCACCACCACACACACACACACACACACAGTAAGAGGCGGGGCTTCACCTTGTGCTGCCTGTTTCTGACTCTGAGGTCCGAGAGCAGCCTCGTTAAATCAGTCCAGAATTTAATTTCATTGTAAAATTTTAAACACACGCGTGACTAAACTAAACGTGCATTAAGTTATTATTATTATTATTATTTAATTACCACGAGCAATAAACAGTTTAGGCGCGCAAGCTGTAAAATAATACTTTAATAAAATACCTACAGAGGAGCTTTTTTTTTTAAGCAGGTGAGAGAGAGAGAGGCACACCTTCACCTACACATTACATACACTAAAGAGAGATCTCTACTTTCATGTTTTGGTTTAATTTTAATCAGCATGATTCTCTGACACACACAAATGGAGCACGCTCCATTTGCACACAATGCACAGTCACACACACTCTAATAAAAAGAGAGAACAGTAAAACACACACAACCTGGTTATCCGCGCACGAGCTTCTCTCGGTCCACTGAGACAGTCGGGTTTTTGTGTTGTTGTTGTTTTTAAAAAAAAAATTATTATTATTATTATAATTTATATATTAAATATATATATATTTTATTATTTTTTTTTTTTTGGGGGGGGGGGGGGTATTTTGTTTGCTTACCTTAAACTCCTCACACACAGTCACACACATGCACCAACAGAGACTAAATCTGTCCGGCGGATTTAAGAAAGCTTCGGGTCCTTCAGCACTTGCGCACGGTGCTTCGTCACGGTCCCCCCCCCCCCTACACCTTACTTACACACACACAGAGAGAGAGAGAGAGAGAGATCCTTCAGGTGTTTCCCTTTCCGACACTTTCGTTTACACCGCGTCCAAAAAACCCACACAAAATATAATGGATATAATAATCAACCGGACACGCGTTTAAATGTGATTATTGATCATTTAAAACATCCTTACTCCTAAATAAAATAAAGGCGCTGCTCTGATTATTAAAATAATGTGTATATGACATGAGACGCTGTTAAAAATATTTTTTTTTAAAATAAAAGTAAGTGAATAAATAAAATACTGAATGAAAGGAGGTGTGAGGGATTTCCGGTGTCCTGCGGGGATCAGCTGTGATCGGGGAAAGAAAGAACAGTTATCACCGCAGTGTGTCAACGACAGGACAGTCCTCAGGAATATCGGTTCAGCTGTTTATGTTTATGTTTATGTTTATGTGATCTGAAATGAGAGCTCTTTTTTTTAAAACCCTAAAATTGAGCTAATCTCGCATTAAAATGTCTTTTGTAAATCGCTTTGAATAAAAGCATCTGTTAAATGAATAAAAGTAAATGTAAAATGTCCTTCACCGTATTTTATTGTTAATATTAGTTTTTTGCTGTTTTAATTTTTATTTTACTTTTTACTTAAAATAGTTTTAAAGCTTTTCGAACGTTTATAATGAGTTTATCAGATGATGCTGTGGAATTAATTACAGGCTTTTACTCTGCAGACGTATTTATCAAACATTCTTAT
>NC_030429.2:28400085-28407585 GCF_001660625.3 Ictalurus punctatus | reverse complement strand
ATTGTGTTTTTCTGTCTCCAGTTGAGACTGTGCTGTGTGTGTGTTTTTATGTCACTTCTCACCAGAGCTTTTCTTTCTTCCCTATGTTTGTTTTTGCGTCTGTATTTTATTTGATTGTTTTAATGCCTTTATGTCGGTCATATTTGTCCACAGAGCGTTCCAGACCCAAGCTCGAGTGGCAGATTTCCCCTGGCCACGATCCTTCATGTGTGATTAGCGTCTCCAGGCATAGATTGACGGTATGTCTGTTGTTTTTGTTGTTGGCAGGGACGTTCGTTCTGCTCTGTTCCTTTAACTCCCAGTTTGTGCTGTTTGGTGTAATCTTTCTGAGCTGTCTCAGGGCTCTGCACAGCCGTGTGTACAGCGATTTGTCCGTGGTACTCATCGCAGCTCGGCGAGTCTGTGGATCCATGTTGCAGGGTGTCTGGTGGTGTTGTGGACTGAAGACCGTCAGTAGGACTGAGATCAGCGATGCCACTGAAATCTGATCATGGAAACAGCATTTTTAAGGACTGAAATCCAGCCAGTTTGTGTGTCTGATGACTATTCTAGTTTTTGTGTTTCTTTTTTGCAAAATTGTGTTAATATAAAGGTATAAAAGGTACTCTTCAGGTGCATAATGGAGGAAATCCACATTCAGGTATCACTATAGTAACCAAAACGAAAATACACTGAACAGGATCACATTACCAACACGTTCAGCTTCAATGTGCTGCTGAAAATCACACAAGCAAACCTCCAAAGTATCAGCCACAACACACAGAACTGCGAGTGTTCGATTGGTTACCGAAGTGCTCAGCCTCGAGTCGTAAATACAGCATCCAAACTCGTAAATGTGAAATTACAAAGCCATAAATATGAGTTTATGAGGAGCTCATGAGTGTGTGAGCAGGAAAATCACCCGCTGCTCGACTCCCTGCAGAAACCCAAATGTTATTCTTCCTTCTTTATCTCTCTGGAGGATTGTCCAAATCAAGAACACCCTCTTCAGGGCACTACGTATGATATAGAAGCCTATGAAGGCATCCCAAATATGTCCTGCATGTTAACAGAAGTGCAGTAAATAGGGTCTGACACAGGGCGTAGTAACAGAGGTGACACGGAGGCCCTCGGCTCTGTCACATCACACTAAACGAGCAGCATAGTGGATATGACAATGCCGGACTGAGACGTGGCGCCTCGGTCGCCTCTTCATGCCAGGATCTCTACTCTTTTCTCGCCTTTCTGTAAACGTTAGACATTAGATGGAGGGATGGAAAGGTTAAGGTTGGGGATGACGAGTTCTGACCTGAGGCTGTCGAGTCTCCGATCACCGCGACATGGCTGTCAACACCTCGTTAACGACGGGCACCAAGGAGCCAAGTGTAGTTCGTTTTCCCATCGCCAACTATGAATTTGAGGCGAAGGAGAAGATTTCATCTCAGAAATAAAAAAAAAAAAATTTGATTATTGGACAACAGATTCAGTTTATCTTTCACAGAGGAGGGGAAGAACACTATAAAAACAAACCATAAAAAGCCCCAGTTTAAAAAGAGAGAGGAACTGAGAAGAAAAAAAACAAGGAGAAGTTGAGTTACGTAGCTAGAAATGTGAAAACCAAGTGCATTTCTGTTTCTTCTTGTATTTCTTCTTTGCATTTGGGCTCCATCTTTGAATCTCAATCAATAAGTTGAGTTGTATTTATTAATTTAACATTCTGTACACATTTTACAACACAAACTGAAAAAATGCTGAGGGAAACCAAGTGTGTTTCTTTTTCTTCCTTTCTTTATTGCCTGAATTTGAATCAATTACATTTATTGTAATCTTTTCTTCTTCTTCTTCTTTTTTTTTTTTTTCAAATCAGTTTCCCCGGGTATATTGCATCAGATTTTTTCACACCGTAATTGTTGTACATTTACAATTACATTTTACAGATGAATGAAAAGAAAAAAAATCACAAAAACAAACAATAAAAAGCTTTAGTTTAAAAAAATTGCTCCAAGAGTGAAAAAAAAACTACTGAAAAAAAATCTAAAAGTTGATTTACACCGTATATTAATTTCAAACGAGCCTACAGTTTTACGTCTGCTCCCATTAAAGTGACCTCTGTCCAGCGCACCCGATGACCACCCATAAAATTAAAGGCGTAAAAATTAAGACCAGGACGAGGCTCGACGGGGGAGAGGAGGAAGTGTGTGTGTGTGTGTGTGTGTGTGTGTGTGTGTGTGTGTGTGTGTGTGTGTGTGTGTGTGTGTGTGTGTGTGTGTCATGTAGTTTGTCAGGACAGCTCGTCGCTAGAGGAGATGAAAAGGCACACACACATTCCAGGCTTTATGGCCTGGGATTGATGGGAACCATTGGCCACGTTTAATTTTAATAACTGCTTGTCTCATTAGGAAAATCCTGCTAACTGAGAAATGCTAAATTTCCTGGCTTAGCAGGTATAGAGGGTGAAAAAAGTCATTAGTTATTATTTAGGCAGTGCTAGCTGAACAATATACTGTAGGCCCCAGAGAACCCGAAAAAAAGATCACTTTCTAATGAGGTTGATGCTGCCCCTGTGGCTAACTGATGACTTTCCAAAATCTACATGAACTTGTACAGAATTTCTCCTTGTTCTTGTAGATATTCTTAACTATCAAAGCACAAAAAACACCCAAATCGGCATCCACCAATCGTAGTCCACAACAATATTCTGTCAGCACAAAACTGACTCTAGCAAGACATTCAGTGTGTCGCTCCCCATCAAGCTTTGCTGCAACAGCTAGGCCTGTAGTTCTGGAGTCTAGTCTCAGGATGTTTTCTGTCTCAACTTGGACTTGTCTCAAATTTATTAGCACATGTACTGGGACTTGCCTCCGTCTTGGGCTTTGCTCTCGCTAAATATGGTCTTGGTCTAAACCATGAGTTTAAAAAAATAATGTTCATGTTGTCTTTTCTTTGCATGCACAAAATTTGACAAGAGGTCATTCCTTTTTTTAAAAAAACAACAACAACAAACAAACAGCCTGATCACTGGAGCAGTGCATGAATGATGCCAACTAGTTGAAGTAAAGGCTTAGCCTCATATAGATTTGATGGATTTGGGTCTCCATCTTGACTTGGTCTCACTTTCACTTGGATTCCATAATGACTTGGCCTCAACCCCCTTAAGGCCTGGTCTTGACTCGATCTCAGCTAGTCCTGGTCTTGGACTTGTCAATGGCATACAGCAAAGAACAGCAAAAAACAACCTGATTAAAAAAAAACATGATATATATATATATATATATATATATATATATATATATATATATATATATATACACACACACACACTCACTGAACTGGCCTAAAACAGCCTCAGTTCTTCAAGGCATTGATTCCACATTTCTTTGAGACTCTGCTCCATGTTGACACGCATCACGTAATACCTGCATTTTTATCAGGTGCACTGTCATGCTGCGAATCTCTCGTTCTACCGTCCCACAGGTGATCTACTGGATTCAGATCCGGTGATTAGAAAGAACACTGAACTCATTATCATGTTCATGAAACCAGTTTGAGATGACTTTTGCTTTGTGACATGGTGCATTATCATGTAGGAAGTAGAGATTAGAAGATGGTAAATTGTGGCCATGAAGGGATGCACACGCTCAGCAACAATACTCAAATAAGCTGTGGCATTCATGTGATGATTGATTGGTATTAACGAGTCCAAAGTGTGCTGAGAAAACATTCCCTGCACCATTACACCACCTCCACCAGCCTGGACTGTTGACACAAGGCAGGTTGGATCCATGGATTCATGCTGTTGGTGCCAAATTCTGACCCGACCATCTGTGTGCCTCAGCAGAAATCGAGATTCATCAGACCAGGCCACGTTTTTCCATCTTCAACTGTCCAGTTTTGGTGAGTCTGTGCCCAGTCTTTATTAAACTCTAGAGACTGTCATGCGTAAAAATCCCAGGAGATCAGCAGTTATAAAAATACTCAAACCAGAACATCACATGCTAACAGTCATGCCATGGTCAAGATAATATTTTCCCCATTCTGATAGTTGATGTGACCATTACCCGAAGCTGTTGGCCCGTATCTGCATAATTTTATGCATTGTGCAACTGCCACATGATTGGCTGATTAGATAATAAAGTTTCTAATAAAGTCTTCCATGAGTGTGTGTGTGTGTGTGTGTGTGTGTGTGTATATATATATATACGTATATATATATATATATATATATATATATATATATATATATATATATATATATATATATACACGTATATATATATATATATATATATATATATATATATATATATATATATATATATATATATATATATATATATATATATATAATATAATATGGTGTAAGCATTAGACAGTAAGCAGGATATTCCGTTAGATTTCAGTTTCTGGGCTAAACTACAGAAGAATTCTACAGATTTCTCAATAATAAGTCTCACTATGCAGATGAAAGAAGGAGATTGTAGAGTTACAGCCTAGCTCGCTCGCTTATTCTCCCAGCGATTTATTCGCACATTAAGAATACACATGGCACTGACCTCTCCTGACACACTCTAAAGCAGACACATGGTGTGTTTTCATGACCACGAAACCTCACAGTTGTAAATCCGCAGCCTTCACAGAGATCAGCCCTGAGATCAAATACACAGCGGGGTGTAAATACCTGCACTCGGTTAATACTTACACACAATCTCAGAGAATTATACAACCATAATGATAAAGACGTGACTGTGATTATAAACAATTATAGTGCTATGAAACTTGAAATACATAAAAGCTAGATAGTAATGTTATAGCCACTGGATTCTGCAGTCTTTTTATTCGTGAAACACTTTCAGAAATACGTCATGTTACACTCACTAGTGAAGTTATCATGTTGCCCAAAATACTCAGACAGAAATGATCAGTACCCCACTGTGTGTGTTGCTGTTATATTAAAATACATCTCCACATGTTTTACTCCTCTCACGCCACAGCGATAGACCAAGGACTACAATACCATGTTTATTAAATAACGACACATCATACGTTTATCTATTTCTATCTATTTTTTAAATTGTTATGTATCTATTTCCGTTTTCTCTCTCTTGAGGTTAAGAAAGAAAAAAAAAGCGTAAAACTCCACCATTTCAGTTACAGCTTTCAATGATTACACACATTTTAAAATTCCATTTATTTGGAGCGTCCGCTGTACACATCCCTGTGTGAGATTCCTCGGTTACTATAGAAACGATAACGTATTAATATACACGTATTGTCAGAGCCACTGTTATAGAGAATGAATCAACACCTTCTGACCAATCACAATCCAGAACTCGCCAGCACCGTGGTGTAATAATCAGGTGTACAGTATATTCCCCTAACAGGTAGTGAGAAGTTTTCAGCATTATTTATTTCTGTCAGGAAACGCTGGACACGTTTCGTCTGCGAGAGGGAGATTCTTTTAATTCTGTTCATCAGAAAAGACGAGTTCGGTAAACATGGACAAAACAAAGCCGTCTTCCATCTTCAGAGAATAGATAGATAGAGTTATAGATGTGCATTGTGGTGGAATAGAAGAATATTAAACCTCTCTCTCTCTCTCTCTCTCTCTCTCTCTCTCTCTCTCCCTCTCAATAAACCCATGCATGTGCATCTCATATGAATGAACATTCATGTAAAACCCAGATCCTTCGAACCTCAGACAGAAGGGAATGACTGTTGATGTGAGCTGAAATATTCCACATTGTGATTGATACACACACACACACACACATACACACACACACACACACACACACACACCTGATTGAACAAATGCTGCACATATCACCATTTCAGGGTTTTGGGCATTAAGTGTAAAAGAAGACAGTGTGTACAAAAGCATGAGAATACGAAACACTGCAGATGGTGAAGATGAAGACAGACAGGTTGTGGAGCCAAAGTCCGGGCTCTAGCTGATCTTCTGTATTTATTAGATCTGTAAGAAGGAAGTGCAATAGTTAGGGACAAACCTACTGTAACATCATGCCATCAGAATCGAGACCTGGTTTTGGTGGTACGTGGCGAGAAGTCAGGGTTAGTCTTGATGACTTCTACCTTCTGCTCTTGAGGCATTAGGAAGTCGTGACTAATCCTCTAACCTAGTTACTTTGCTTTCGCTAATATCAGGTATTATTATTATTATTATATATTCTTTTGAGTGGCAGTAAATACCATGTTTTTTGTCTCTAGTAGCTCCCAGAGGTAAACAAGATGCTCCTGTATCTTACATAGATGTGTAGATGACATTGATCTAAGTACATAGTAGGAAGCAGTGGTAGGGTCAGGTAGGGTCTCCATCAGTTGCTGGAAGCATTGTGAAATCCGAATGGAAGGATTATGTATTGCCAGAGCCCACTTGCTGTTTTAAAATCTGGTTCTGCCAATATTCTGGTGCTGGAGCACCTGCCTGTATTTCCTGGTGAGGACCAAGATTGAGTTATAATGCTTCTCTTGCTTACAGACTGGATGAGCTGGACCCAGTTTTATTCTCTCCCTGGCTGATGGTTGCTCTTGTAATATAAGATAAATATGACACATATGGTGATGATGTTCACCCTTCTGATGACCCAGGGAACATTTTTATGGAATGTACACTTTGGTGGGGACAGGGGAGCTTTGATCCATGGTTATTTTCTTTGCATTGGATGCCAAACCTAGTAGCAGGACTAGTGTAGCGTTGTTATTAGTTATGGCCTTCCACTGGATGAGCATTTCCTGAAATCAGGTGGGATAGTCCATGATGACAGGGACGTACTTATGCCCTCCATATAAACATCAGACCAGTGAGATCTATGCCAATATGATCGAAGGGAAGTTGCTGGTGATTTGAGGAATGAGGTCTGCGAGGTGGTGAGGTCATGCATACCTGAGAGAAACCAGTTGATCTTCACGTGAGGTGGCACTAGGAGGTCATCTGGCTCTTCCTAGTACAATATATAGTGCAAGAAGACCTTAATCATGAATATGGGTATAAACCTTTTGTTCACAAGCAAGCCTTCTTTCTACCTGATACTGGGAACTGGTTGTTTTACTTTGGGAATTTTCCTTTTATCTTGGCACCTACCAAAAGTGCAGGTCAAGCTCAAGATTGGTGAGACAGTCAGTAGGTTATTAAAACCAGGTTATTTGGTTATTAGTGGCATTAAAAATTCCAACCTACTAAAAGTGGCACTGGGAGATTTCAGGGTTAATCCAAGCAGCACAGGTCCCACTTTAGTGGACCGCTTAACGAGTGTCATGGTAGCGCCAAAGGGCGTGGAACTACACTACCCATTAACCCCAGCAAGTCACAATCCTCACTAATCCCTCTCACCTGTGTCTCGTTACGCCTTGTTTAACACTACTACTAAATGCCAATCTATCAGCCTCTCACTGTCAAGCTTTTGCTGTAGTCTCGTGCCTTATATCCACAGTTCACGTTTATGGTTGTTTTTTTCACACTTTACATAATAAATAATCTGCACTCGTATCCGTGTCCATCTC
>NC_030429.2:28395085-28397585 GCF_001660625.3 Ictalurus punctatus | reverse complement strand
GAATCTAACTGCCAACCCTACGATTAGTGGGCAATCTACCGCCTGATCCACAGCCCTCAAATTCCTCCACCTTCTTCCCCAATTCTTCCACAACCTCAATTCCTCCACCTGTACTCACGAGTTTATTCTTTCAGTCAGCTCTTGACTATAGGTGAGGGCAGAATGACCGGTGAAGAGAAAGCTTCATCCACAATCAGATCTCCTGCTTCAACATCACAGACCGGTACACTGACTGTAACACTAATGCGAGAACCTCAACCTATCCAAAGAACCCTTGAAGAACTGCTAAGAGTGGGCGTGGTTGGAATTCTGGGAATTTAAGTTAGCTAGGTAGCTCATGAACTATAAACTTATTCCTTTATTAATTAAATATAACAGTCAATATCTCTCAAAACAAACACAAAAAATGTCAGAAATGTAAATGAATCTCCTCAGAATGAATAAATTAATTCTGATGATTATGGATCCTTTCTCCTTCAACACAAACTGACTGAGATCTTGGAACACACATTTAAAAAATAAAAAAAAAACCCTTATGAGAACTTAATTCAAATTTGCATGAGCGATGCAATGTGGTTAGATTTTCTCTACTTTTCCATTAACCCTTAAAAATCTGTGATAAAGGATCTTAACCGTTTCTCAATATGCGTTCTTGTGCGATCTTGTGTCCTTGTGAAGGTCAATTCCAATTACCGGGGACACATGAAATTACCCGGATGATTTGATGTATGATTTTGATATATGATTTAGATTGAGATATATATGAGGTTGTTGAAAAGACGAATTTATCCCTCAGAAGTATTTTTATTAAAGTATGCTAGCTTCCAAACTGAAGCTTAGTTTCTAGTTAGTGAAAGTCACAGTGAGCTTACTACATGAAAACATGCTCAATTATCTTTTGATTAATCAGCCAGCGAACAGTAAATTTATTAACCAGCTGAAACATATTACTTAGTGAGCACTGAAGAGATGACGGTCCTGTCCCACTACTTGAAAGGTGCTGGGACTTCCATTGTGCAACAGGAAGCTCACAGAACAACTAAGTTCTCGCAAAGATGCTTTCTGTGTCCACCTGTCCTTCTGAGACTGTTCTTCTGAGGTAGCCTGGCAAGACCAGTCTTCACGAGAACGCATCTGTTCTTTGCCTTCTTAGAATTGAGAAACAGCTCATGTCTTACATATAACTTGCCAAGATAGCAAAAGTGCTGTGGCCCAGATCTGGCCCACACCTGACATTTTCATCCGGCCCATGTACCGCATGGAATGATGGCACTTGGGCAGTCCGCTCCTGTTTGCCAGATTTGGACCACAAGCAAGCCATAGCAATGCCGCATGTCATCCAAGAACAAAAAAATAAACCACAACTGACCCTAATCTGGGCCAAAGTTTGTTTTTAGTCTGGCCCACATTCTAACCCTAACCCTGGCCCATTTCCTCATCTGGCCCAAATGCTGCATGGAATTATGGCACTCTGACGGTTTGGTCATGTTTACCCGATCTGAGCCACAAGCAGGTCACAGCATGGCCATATGTGTGTATATATATATATAGTAATCTCAGCCTTATATAAAATCAGTTAGGTGTTTGCTTGTGTGTGTGTGTGTGTGTGTGTGTGTGTGTGTGTGTATGCTGTGCCATTAAAACGTTGGTGACTCATGGACTGAATAACAATGACACTGTAAGTAAATGATTTCTGCATCAACAATATTTCCTGTCTCTCTCCACTGTGCCTGTCTAAAGCAGAAATGCCCAAAAGTATAATAATAAAAATAATAAACAAAGATTGTAACAATTCTCTTTTAAGCATGAGAATTTTCCTGAATAGATTTCTGTTCCCTACAAACCCTAAATAAAGTCAATCAGAGGGCAGGCCAATGCACAATGGATATGTCACATGTAGCCTCACATTAGCCAGATTAGCCTGTAGTACCATCTGTGTTGCGTTGTCATGTAAGGGAGGCTGAGACGAAAGCATTTGCAGGTATGGCAGCTTTAATGAGAAAACAACAATCCAAACACAGGGCAAAGATCAAAAATGAAGACAGGCAAATGTCAGGCGATCCTGCAATCAGACTGGAACAGGTTACACAAATAATCAGACTCAAAACCAGAGGAACAACAACAGAGGAGAAGGTGAACGTGTCTGTGTGTTGGTTAGGGAGTTGTAGTTTGTGGTGGC
The DNA here is from genome assembly GCF_001660625.3 of Ictalurus punctatus. Lineage (NCBI taxonomy): Eukaryota > Metazoa > Chordata > Actinopteri > Siluriformes > Ictaluridae > Ictalurus > Ictalurus punctatus. Next base: position 28,395,406 of record NC_030429.2, on the reverse strand, counting down.
CATGTTTGTAGTCTGAGGTGCATTATGGGAAACTGAGTCACTGGTTTGGTGTGACATCACATGCCTCCTACCAAAAGAAGCCCATTGCTGTTGAAAATTTTTCAAGCCATATTTACCTTTTCACATGTGGGCCTTTTTTATGCATACATGTCTGTTTTATAATATTTAGGGAATATTTGCCATGTCAAACTGGCCCAGATATGTTTTAAGATAACTGCTTTATGCGTGGGCCATTTTAGGCTCAAACCCACATTACCCAGTAACAGTTGTTCCGCATCTTTACCTAAAGTGGCCTAATACTGTTCAACAATATTTGGGCCA
>NC_030429.2:28367585-28390085 GCF_001660625.3 Ictalurus punctatus | reverse complement strand
CTTAAAAGTCATCAGATTCATCTGGATTACAAATGACACTTACATAGATTATTCCACTCAGTACTTTTTTATTGCAAACCAATCTGCTCTTAAAGTACATTTTCGACGTGAAGATTCATTATTTGTCAGCAATTCTTTAAAAATCTGAAGAATGGACTTTCACTCATTCTTCAGGTTGTTTGGATGTTGTTTGTTGAGTAGAATTTTCAAACAGTGCCACAGATTCTCAATTCTGGATTTTCACTTGGCCACTGTAGAAGATTCACCTTTTTGTTTGTAACCGCTCGCTCCTGTGTTGCTTTGGCCTTGGGTTTGGGACCATTGTCCTGCTGAAGGTGAAGTGTATGTCAAGCTTTACTTTTTTTTAGCAGACTGAAGCTCTTGCAATATCCCTCTCTATTTTGCTTCATTGATTCTCTCTTCAATTTTGACAAGAAGCCCAGGTTCTGAGGATGAAAAGAGGGTTGCCATGATGTTGCCACAACCATGTTTCACTGTAGGGATAACTCTTGCCCAAATACAGTATAGTTCAGAGTGACTGTTGTTCTCACTGTGGATTCCCTCACCAGTCCCTGTCTGGTTTTTGTGCTGACCTTTGAGGGAGGGCCATGTCCAGGTAGTGCTTCTACAGATAGTGCCGCATAGTGCTTCTACAGATATATGTTCCAGACAGTATTTGCCCAGGTAGTGCTTGTCTAAGTAGTGCATATCTAGGTAGTTCTCATCCACGTAGTGTTTGTCTATGTATAGTGCTTGCTCAGGTAGTGCTTGTTAAGTTGTTCTTGTTCAGGTAGTACTTGTCTAGGAAGTGATTGTGTAGGAAGTGATTGGATGATGTAATGCAGCTTCCACTTCTTCACTGTTTTAATATTTTACAGATGAAGGCAAATTAAAAGTCAGTTGTGTCATCATTAAGACAATATCTTTCAATTGGGTCTGCTGGAATATGGAACCTATTTCTTTGAAATACTTTCTGACCAACAATTAATTTTGACGTCTGAAAACTTACTGTAAGGGGGGGGAGGGGGTGTTGAATACTTTTGAAAGCCACTGTATGTAGTAGAATCCATTGATCCACAGGGTTCTTCAAAGGATCTAATTGAATCCTCTTCTAAAAGAGAAACTCTCTGTTCTATGGTTCTACATTAACCATATAGTTCCCTCAGAGGATTATTATTATTATTATTATTATTATTATTATTATTATTATTATTATTATTATTATTATTGCAGTTTTATTTCAATAAAATGGCTTGATGGTGTTTGAGTATCGTTTTCATCTCACACTGTTGGTAATTTTTTTCCATCTTGGGTCTGAGGGCTTTAACTTTCAGTTTGAGTCACTGTGGGATTCTCACCTCACCATCCTCCCACACCACCACACACTAACGCACACCATGCTCAAGAACCTCACTGAAAAACACACACCATGCTCAAGTTTTTTCTAACAGTATAAAAAGATATGCTTCTTTAGTTTGTTCCTCTCGGGGAAACACCAACAGAGTGCTTTTCTATCAGAAAGGATTCCAAGTAGAATACTTTTTTTGGAAGAACATTGAAAAATCACTTGTTTTCTCTTCTGAAGATAATTCACGAACACTGTCATTACAGTTTAAGGTTCTACCGAGTTTATTAATTAAATATTAATGATCAATTCATGAATATTCATGAAGACTCCTTTGTCCTGAAGATGTGGGAAAGATTAAAGTGACAGCTTTACCTCTGAGTGTTACACAGCACTGACACTGGAGACTCCTTCCATACATGTTACATAAACAACTCCTTACAGAAAAATTGAAAGAGAATTTTGCAATGACGCTATAATCCAGTTTTACTCTATTCTCGCTCGTGGATGGATGGCTGCAGTTTCATTGTACTTATTAATAACTGTGATATATATGTACATTAAATTCAATACATTGAATTTCTTCCCTTTTTTTTTTTTTTTTTTGTACTGATAATAGATTTAGAGCCAGAGCTAGCTGCATGAAACAGAATCACTATATGGCTCACTGGTGTAACAGTCATTTACAAGAAAAAGGAAAAACCCTGAGACCCCACTCCGCCCCCTCAGGCCCACCCTGAGACTGTTAGATCAGTGAGTCACAGCCTTCATGCCTTTGCTGCGTTAGTGAAATTACTAAGTTAAAAAGTAAAATTAATCATTATTAATGCTTAAATTTCATCCCTAACCAATGAATACATAGTTTGCTAATAAAGTATTTCTTCAGTATGCATTAGTAAAGCAATTTGAAAACAAACATAAAGAAAAAAATTAAATCATTATTACTGGTGTATTCTGGATCCTGATTGGTCAGAAGGTGTCATTAGTTTTCCATAACAGCAGCTCTGACAGCTGCAAATCACAGCTTCATATTAATCGCTCTTTCTAATACGTTATTGTTTCTATAGCAACAGCTCATTCACATGGACGTGTACAGCAACATGAATTTAAAAAAAAATGTAAAAAATTAAAAAACCTTTGCTGATATGGTGAAATTTTCAGTAAGGTCATGTAAGGAAGGAGTCTCCAGTGTCAGCGCTTTGTAACAGTCAGAGCTAAATCTGTAACTTTAAGTTCCTGACATCTTCAGGACAGAGGAGTTCTCATGTTCTCGTGAAATGTTCTCAGTAACATGACAAGCTGCGGGTTTTGTTTTGACTTATGAACTTGAAGAGCGCGAATAAAGAGAGGCAGGTAAGGGAATGGCTGTTTATAGCTGTTTATAGCATTAGGAACTAACTACATGTTACATACATACATAAATGGATAAAAAGTGTATATATATTTTTCTTTCATACATTTTCTTATTGTTGGCCAATTGCTGTGGTATAAGAGAAATAAAACACTCAGGGACATGCTGTTATAGGAAAATAATCAACTTCGGGGTGATAAAAGTGTTCAATCAGCAACTCAATTTAAATTCTTATTTTAATCTTCGCTGTACATATTTTAACCACATGAGAGTAAATTGTGCTGGAAATGACCAGACAGGAGCTCAGATTTATTTACTTACAAAGAATCCAGAAGCACCAGTAAGGGCATGGCTAAACATCAGCTGTGGAATGAGGGAGAAGTTAGAGAGAACACGTATCAAACTACACCATCTTATTACATCTTGTTCTATGCTCTATAGCCAAAACTGTGCACCACTGACCATCAAACCTACATGTGGTTCTTCTCCAGACTATTACCACATAGTAACGCTGTAGCGTTACAGTTTCCCTTCACTGGAACTATAGAGGCCCAAACCTGTTCCAGCATGACACAAAGTGCACAAAGCGAGCTCCAAGAAGACGTGGTGTGTGAAGGTTGGAAGAAGGTGGAACTCGAGTGTTCTGTACAGAGCCCTGACCTCAACCCCACTGAACACCTTTGGGATGAACTGGAACTGGAGCCTCCTCACATCAACATCAGCACCTGACCTCAACCTCACTAACGCTCTTGTAGCTGAATGATCACTAATCCCCACAGCCACGCCCCAAAATCACACTCACAAATCCCCACAGCCACGCCCCAAAATCACACTCACAAATCCCCACAGCCACGCCCCAAAATCACACTCACAAATCCCCACAGCCACGCCCCAAAATCACACTCACAAATCCCCACAGCCACGCCCCAAAATCACACTCACAAATCCCCACAGCCACGCCCCAAAATCACACTCACAAATCCCCACAGCCACACCCCAAAATCACACTCACAAATCCCCACAGCCACACCCCAAAATCTAGTGGAAAGCCTTCCTAGAAGAGTGGAGGAGGTTATTATAACAGCAAACACAGGGAATAAATCTGGAATGAGGTGTTCAACAAGCACATATGGGTTTGATGGTCAGGGGTGCACATACTTTTGGCCATATAGTGTATTAATACTTGAATCCACAAGCGAGAAGAACAGAAAGTTAATTTTCTCATTTTTTAACTTATTAAACATACACAACTACCACTTTCACACTCTATACAGATCCAGTATTTAACTTTAACTTTATTTAACAGCTCAGAACAAAAGTCCGCTTTAAAAAAAATACAACTGAATAAAAAACCTAAAGGAAATGAGATGAAAGATGTAGATGAGATGAAACACCCCCAGATGTTGATCATGATTTGGCATGGTGCAGTATATCACACCATCTTCAATCAAGCACCCACGCAGGGGAGTCCCCGGTGATGTCATCAACGTGAGACACGAGCCCGTGGTGACCTGCGAGTGGGGTGTGTGAACTGTTTAACTCCGACAGAGAGCGAGAGAGAGAGACTCCAGCACCAAATCAGTGCTTTCACTTTCGTTCCTCTACTGAAGAAACACTCACATTTCACCACACACACAGACACACACAGCCACACACACACACACACACACACACACACACACACACACACACACACACACACACACACACACACACACAGAGTATTTTATTAGTGTTTGTTTTTATTATTTTTTTCTCCTCAGTTTTGGTTCTTATCTTCTCCACACTTCTTCAGTGAATCTGTCTCAATAGGGCCTAAATATTATACTTCAAATGTGTAAAGAATTTTAAAAGTACATATTTAATTTGATGTACCTTCTTCACAATACACCTAAAACATACTTTATTATTATTATTATTATTTAAAGCGTATATTTTTAATGAATGTTGTTTAAATCCCCCTTTATTAAGCTATAAGGATGTACACATAAATGTGTTTCTTAAATTAATGAAGTATAATTAAACTACAGTATATATTAAATGTAATGACTTCACTTGTGTATTATTTAAAATGATAGTGTTTAAAAAGCATTTAAATTATGATATAATTTAGTGCATCAAACAGCTACACTTCAGTAATGTTACTGAAACAGGGCTCAACTTACTATATCCTTCATTCATCACACTTTTCTACAGTTACATCTCCATTTCATTTCATTTACACTGCTAAGTTGGTATTCTTTAGAATATGTGCAGTTTTAAAAATATTTCTATTTTTATTTTAATACTAATATGTTTCTATATAATTTTTTTTAAATCAAATTTATTCACTGTAATCTTTTTTCTTGAGCAACTGGTGCAAGAATTTACTTCAGGATCAGTTAAGTTTATCTTATCTTATCTATTTTTTCTTTAAAGCCAAGGAATTCTAACTCATGCTGTAATTAACTTGTTCTTTATAATCTCTTTTCATTTTATTGAAGCTTTTAACTTGCCTTCTGCTGGCACAAGTATTGTCACTTTGTTCAGTATCTCAGATCGAGTGAATGTATATAAATAAATGTTTTGTTGAATGTGATGATATTACTGTGATATACATCTGTAAATATCGCTGTACATCAGTGCATTTTAGTTACAATATAACTTCATGTGAGTAATATATAAGTGTTAACTTAGAACATGCCACCTTTTGTTTGAACACACCTATTTTTCAAGTGATGATAAATATTGGAACATGTGACTGACAGGTGCTTCTTGTTATCCAGGTGTGTCCTGTTAGACTGATTCTTTACCCAATAAATAGCTCTGAACATCTACTCATTTTAGCTTTCAGTTTCACCTGTGAAGAATGCATTTGTTGTTAAAAAGGATAAACCAACATGAAGATCAGAGAGCTGTCTACAGGAGAAAAGCAAGTCATTTTGAAGCTAAGAAAAGAGGGAAAATCTATCAGAGGCACTGCACAAACACTGGGTATAGCCAATACAACAATTTGGAATGTTCTGAAAAAGAAATAAACCACTGGTTGTGAAAAAGCTGTGAAGAAAAAAATCCAAAAACACCAGTTAGTGACATCAACAACAACATCCACAGGGCAGGGTGAAGGTCACACAATCCACCGTTCGAAATATAGAGGCCATACCACAAGATGCAAACCGCTCATTGGCAAGAATCACAAAGAGACGAGCCACAAAAGTTCTGGAACCAAGATGAATCTCTACCAAAGTGATGGAAAGGCCAAAGTGTGGAGAAAGAAAGGATTTGCTTGTGATCCAGAACATACAAGCTCATCTGTGACACATGGTGGAGGTAGTGTCATGGCTTGGGCTTGCATGGCTGCTTCTGGAACATTCTCACTAATCTTTATTGATGATGAACTCATGATGGAGCAGCAGAATGAATTCAGAAGTCTACAGGAACATTCTGTCTTCAGATTTACAGAGAAACGCATCCAAATGAATCAGGAGGAACTTCATCATGCAGCAAGACAACGATCCAGAACAGACTTCCACCTCAACACAGGACTTCATCAGGGGGAAAGTGGAAGGTTTTAGACTGGACAAGTCCATCACCAGACCTTCACCCAACTGATCATCTCACCTCCTGAAGAGGAGACTGAAGGGAGAAACCCCCCGAAACACACGACTACTGAAAGAAGCTGCAGGAGAAACCTGGAGAAGCTTCACAGGAGAAGAAACAGCATTGTGGTGTCAGTGAGGCGCAGGAGTGATGCAGTTACTGCAAGCGAATATTAAGTCTTATTTACTAAATATACTTTAAGACACTGTTCCAATAATTTTCCTCACATAAAAATTGGATGGTCTGATACAAAAGGTTGTGTGTTTGATGTTGTTTAACACGTCTAGATATAAATATCAGGAAATAAAAGCTGAAATCCTAAACTCTCATCTCCATCTTTTGATCTCAAACACAAATGTCTGTGGTGTACAGCACAAATGAATGAACTGGCCTTGCTGTTCAATCCAGTAGAGAACTGTATAAACTGTTAACACTAACAATGTGTACTTTCTGTATTAATAATAAGTTTCAGAAGTACACTTCAATATTTTATTTTATTTTTACAGGGGTTCACCTTTTGCCTGGCTGCAGTTGTGGTTATGTGACATTTGTGGCTTCTGTCTAAGTCTGTGTATGTGTGTGTGTGTGTGTGTTTATTACCACAACAGGCAATGTGTGTGTGCTCAGGATGTTACTCTGCTCTGACTCACCTATGCCAGTAGTGTGTGTGTGTGTGTGTGTGTGTGTGTGTGTGTGTGTGTGTGTGTGTGTGTGTGTGTGTGTGTGTGTTGGGGCACAGAGTGTTGTACGTCTGCCTGAGAAGCCTGTGGCTTCTCACCCACCCACCCCCCACCCCGCACCCCCCCCCCCCCCCCCCCACACACACACACACCCCCACACACAAATATATATAAAACCTGTGCAAAGGTTTTAGGCACCGATTTGTTTAGTTCAAACTTTGTTATAGGTGTTTATTTTATGACTTCTATATTATGGAGTCGGTACAAAAACATTTCAGATTTATAAACATTCGTTTTCCAGCACAAAATTATAAATGTTTGTATGTCAAGAAAGCAGCGTATTACGTAAGAGACACTTTTCAGAAGCGAGTGAGAGAGTCAGAGTCTCCAGAAGAACCGTGTCTGGTTCTGCAACATGCTCAATAACACTTACAGCTCATTTCCTAATAAAACCGCACTAATTCTACCCAGGACTACATGTTTTGTTTTTTTTTAAAGTAAAGGGTCATCACAAAGGGTCATGTTTCTTGTTACCCAGCTGTGTCCTGTTAGGTTAATTGTTTAAACAGTAAAAACTCTGAACATCTACTCTTGGGTTTAGGTTTCAGTTTCACTTGTGTAGACAGCATTGGTTGTTATAAAGGATAAACCAACATGAAGAGCAGAGAGCCGTCTATGGGAGAAAAGCAAGCCATTATGAATCTTTAATAATTATTCTGAATAAGAATAATTATTCTGCTTAACAGACTCCAGTTTGACGGACAGCCAGACTGTAAGTGTGTGTTAGCTTTATAATAAAGTGCGCTAGCGTGTCCAGTGATCCTCTTGCTCATCTTTCTGGAATATAAACCCAAAAACTGAAGTCAATATAAACTCATGAAATATAATTAGATGGCGGCAGTTGTGAATTGTAGCCTAAATATCAGTTTTTATTGGATTGCGAAAGACATTATATTGAAGCACAGTTAGCTTGCTTACTCAGTCGTATTAAATAGAAAATAGAAAGCTTTCCAGAAAGTTCCACAGGACGTCTGACTGCGAGTGAAGTCACAGTATGTCTGTTTATAATTTGTGAATGAAAATTATTTCTTTTTCTAGCAGCTCTGTGGTTTTCAGCGTTTCCAGGCCATGGTGATAGGGTTCATTTAAAATAGAAAAAGTAATAAATAAATAAATAAATAAACACCCAGTTTAGACCACGCCCACCTCCAGTTTAAATTCAAGTATGAAAACAGACATTAATATTTTGAGAACTAAAGATACAACAACAATACAGATCAATAAAAAAAACAACAATAATAATAAACTAACACAAATTATAACCCTTATTATTATTATTAGTAGTAGTAGTAGTAGTAGTAGTAGTAATAGCAGTAATAATAATAATAATAATAATAATAATAATAATAAACTTACACGAATTACTACTTATTCTCCATCCTCTTCTTCTACTTCTTCCTCTTCTTCTTCTTCTTCTTCTTCTTCTTCTTATTATTATTATTATTATTATTTGTAGTAGTAGTAGTAGTAATAATAATAATAATAATAATAATAATAATAATAATAATAATAATAATAATAATGTAGGGTGTTAGAGTTCTCATTAAAGACACGTATATAGAAACAAGAGACGTGTATGATATGTGTGATATGTGTGACCTGGGGAGTGTAGTTATGACATGAACACACACACACACACACACACACACACACACACACACACGTCCCCTCCATGTGATCAGAGTGTGTGTGTTTCTCTGTGAACGTCTCATTATTGCTGAAACGCCACAGTGAAAATGTGCAGCTCAACACTTGTAAATGAGAGGAATTAGTTAGCACTGTGTGTGTGTGTGTGTGTGTGTGTGTGTGTCTGTGTGTGTGTGTGTGTGTGTGTGTGTGTGTGTGTGTGTGTGTGTGCATTATTTATTTCACCTTCAGCAGTAACCTGGAGCCGAACACACACCGAGCTCACTGAACAGTGACGGCCAGAGATCTCACAAACACACACACACACACACACACACACACACACACACACACACACACACACACACATACACACACACACACGTGTCCTGCTATGCTCTCCAGACTCTGACGGTCACAGGAAGGGTAGCCATGGTGACACACTCCCTTCTCGGACATGCTTACACTTCCTGTAGTGTGCACTACTTAGTAATGTTCTGCCCCATTGAGCCTCTGTGTGTGTGTGTGTGTGTGTGTGTGTGTGTGTGTGAGCGCGCTTTAGCATGTTTACTAAAATGCTAGTTTGTTTACTATAATTAGGGATGTATACAGAGTTATCAACTTATATCCAAACATTATGTCAGCGTTTCCATGAGGAACGTTCCTGCTGAAATAGATGGAATAGATGTTTAGATTATGAACATCACCTGCGTGTAGGCCACACCTCTGAGATCTCCATATTTGTCTCGAGTAGAAGAAGTGAAACCTAAAAACCTGGGGAAAATATCAGGGATAAAAAAACCCTGCTGCCTGAAGAAGGAAATAGTGCTTTTTTTCCTTTAGTGAAAACTTTAATGCAATCCCTGCTGAAAAAAACCAAAACAACAATAGAAACCATCACAGAAATTCTGATGGTTTCCATCACAAATACCATTACAAACCATTAAAATTATTGGTCCTTAATGGTATCCACTAGACGTAACATGCCACCAATAGAAGTCAACACATTACCATTAGAGACCCACAGGGACCATTACAGATTTTCATTAAAATTCCCATTATAACCATTAAAACGATAAATTCTATGAGGGTTTATATTGTTTGTTTGTTTTTTCATCAGGCATGACAATTAAAAGCAAGAGAGAATGTAAAGATGGTGAAATCTAACAGGAGTCTAGTATTTCAGTGCTAGTTAATGACCACGCCCTTTATTCAGCAGTGTACGGAATAGCACTTGATCCAGCACAGACTGCTCTTTTACATTTTATTTATTTTTCTCCTGTAAAGAAAAGCTGACCAAGCGTTAACTTTAAGTTCCTTCTCGAGATTTAGACGTCCTCCGTATGGGAAAAAGACGTTGTTTTTTATGTCATTTCAGAATTAAACCGTCACTGAGAGATTAACTCATACAACCATTAGTGTGTTAGCATGTTTACTATATTGCTAGTTTATATTTATATAGTTGTATATTTTCCTGGGGGTTTATTTTTCAGTCGTCTCTTTACCTCAGCGCTGATCAATTCCTGGTCAAAGTGAAGTCACGCCTCTTTCCCAGCATGCTCTGAGCTCCTGATGGAGAGCAACACCTACATCATCTTTCAGTTCATGTTTATGAACACTTTTATTTCAGAAACATGGCTAAGCCCTTGCTCTCTAATTTCCTTGTTTTCTGTGTGTGTGTGTGTGTGTGTGTGTGTGTGTGTGTGTGTGTGTGTGTGTGTGTGTGTGTGTGTGTGTGCGCGTGCGTTTAAACTAAACACAGGTTGACTCTCAGGGCTAAACGAGGCCAGAAGGTCCTGGAAACCCGCCAAACACATGTCAAGACGCTCGCCAGCGATTTCTGCTTCCTCCTTTTTCTCTCCTTTTTTCCAGAGACTCGTCGACTCCCGGGATGCACTCGGAAGCAGAATCATGGCTGTGTCCCAAACGGTGGTGTGTGATAGACGACTTCTGATTAAAATTCATTCTGTGAAGTAACTATGAGCGAAAAAGCTTAACAGAATGTGTGGTTTGGGACACAAGCACTGTTTTGCTTTCAAAAAAAGTGAGAGCGAGAGAGAGAGAGAACCACATTACTTAGCATTATTGCAGCACTAGCTAACAGACTGATTAGCGGTTAGTTTATGAGATTAGCACTAAATCTTTTAAAACTTAACATTTAAATCGCTAAATGCACACTCTGTGCTTCTTTAACTTTACACTTTATTTCATTACGTACGTGTTTGTCTCTTGTCAGCTCATTAGAACAGGAGTGTGTGCTGCGTGTTCTAGTTTTCGGGATGGAACCTTAAAGCACAAGACGTTCTAGAAAGTTCTAGACGCAATAATTTGTAAGTGTTTGCATTACAGACCGAATGTTTTCACACCGATGTGAAGATGTGCTTTTCCTATTTTTAAAGTTTGTCTATGTTTTTTTTAACCCCTCCTCTACCTTCACTCTACCCCCCCCCCCCCCCCCCCCCCCCCCACGCCTATGTTTATGGTTCGGTCCTGTCCTCCTGTAAAGAGGAGCAGCAGGGGCGAACCATCACATTTGGTGCTCAGCGTGGGGGCGGTTGGTGTATCTGTCACTCTTTCCAACTATCCCATGGAGCTTTTCTTCGTCGTCTTCTCTTTTTTTTTCGCTACATTTTTTTTTTTGACTAACCTCATTTGCATCTGCTAATTAGATCGTGTTAGCATAATTCATGTGCATGACACCCTTTTGAAGCTAATGAATAGATACATCTCCAGACAACTTGCGGAGGGGATCGTAATGAGTGCTGAGCAGAATTACTCATATAAACCGAGGAAGAAAATAAATAAATAAATGCGAGAGAATCAGATGCAGCACATTTTGTACCTGAAAGGCAACGGAAAGGGAAAAAAAAAACAACAAGACCTTGAGTCACAAACGATTAGCAGAAATTAAAATGAGCTGACCTTTTCAAGATCTTGATGGCCTGAAAGAAAAAATAACATGCACACACACACACACACACACACACACACACACACACACACACACACACACACACACACACACACTGCTGGAGGAAAATAAGTAAATAAAGATAATGATTTGTTTACAGCAACAGACTGAGACGTGATCATTAATTATTTACATTTATTTGCATCTATTTAAAAGAATTTGTTGTATATTAACTTCAGTAGCCTCTACTTTACACTTTTGTTCCTTTACACACTTATTTAAATGTTACATTAGTAAATAAACACACATCCACATAACACTAACAAAAAACTACCACCAGCAAGTACCGCATAAACACAAACCTGCTGGCGGTGGATTAAAGGTGTGGAGTCTGTGTTTATGAAAATATTCTATGTCCAAATTAAAATATTTATTTTCTTATCCTTGTCCTGATGTAATGTTTTAATTCATGAATAAAGTGTTGAAGTAATAATAATAATAATAATAATAATAATTATTATTATTATTATTATTATTATTATTATTATTATTATATATCACCTTTCATACATTAAAATGCAGCTCAAATTGATTTACAAATTTTAAAAAAAAACAGCACAAGGAAAAAAGATAAATAAAATTTTGTTGAAATTTAAAAAACAAAACAAAGAAAACAGCAATCACAAAATAAATAAGCAATTACAAATATAATATAATATCACATTTTCCATTAATAGCATTGAACCTTTAGTCCTGGAACCAATTACTCTCGAGCCTTGAGCATGGGAACCTGCAGCCTTTGGTAGTGGAACCTTTAATACTTGAACCAGTGGTTTTGTAATTGTCAATAAAAGGACCTTTTGCTTTGACTTCACTGGTAATGATGTCTTTGGTGCTTGCTACAGGCACTGGAACGATTAGTAGTGGAATCTAGCATACTGGAGAAACTGGTGTTGAAACTACTGGTACTGAGAACATTTTAAAACTTTTTGTATTGGTTCCTTGGTCCTGAAGCCTTTAGTGCTGTAAACATTGGTATTGGAGATTTCGGTGTTGGAATTGATATTGGACTCTTTGGGGCTGTAAACTTTAGTAGAGCAGTCTTTGGTACAGGAACTATTTGTCCTCAAACCTCAAATTTGTCCTCTTGTGTACAAGAATCTTTTGAGCTACAACCTTGGATTTTGGAACCATTGGTACTGTAATCTCTGGGGCTGGGAACTGGAATACTTGTAAGGGAAGCTATAGTACTGCAACCTTTAGAATCATGGATACTGAAACCTTGAAGACTGCAACCTTTGATCTTGGAGCCACTAGTTGAATCTGTGTTGCTGGACACGTACAGTAGGCATTGGAACCTCGCATACAGAGACCAGCGGTACTGAACCTGGTACTGAACCGGTGTTGATGGAAAAACCATGGGTCCATGTTTTCCGACATGACACTGACTTCTGTTGGAGACTCTACAGAAATAAATTGAAATTGATTACAATATATCATCACGTTCAAACACGGTAATAAAACATTATTGATTTAATTTTTTTCTTAGTTACATCATAATAAATGATGACAAAAGTGAATGATTAATTAATGCACTAATTAGCAATAACACACACATTTTTGATGGGTTAGATGAGTGACCATTTTGAGTTGGTGTGTAAAGTTCAACACTTTAAGTGTGTGTGTGTGTGTGTGTGTGTGTGTGTGTGTGTGTGTGTGTGTGTGTGTGTGTGTGTGTGATTTCCATGTGGCTGTGGGGGGTGTTGATTCATATAACAGAGGCTGGAGGCCACAGGATGTGACATCAGCGCATTTTGGGTGTCCTTCTGCTCCTTAGAGCCATCTGATCTTTCACATTTGGTCAGGAGAGAGAGAGAGAGAGAGAGAGAGAGAGAGAGAGAGAGAGAGAGAGAGAGAGAGAGAGAGAGAGAGAGAGAGAGAGAAAGAACAAGATAAAGAGACAGAGAAAGAGGGCTAGACAGAGCATTAGAGACAGGAAGAGTGACAGAAAAGGATAGATACAGAGACTGAAAGAGAGAGAGTATGATAGTCATTGACAGAAAGAGAGACAAATGGAGAGAGAGACAGAAAGGGAGAGAGAGACAGGGAAAGATGGGCCATAATGGATGGCAGGGTAGGAGTGACAGAAGTCTCTCTCTCTATCCCTCTCTCTCTTTCACTCTCTCACTCACTCACACACACACATTCATTAACACCTTCTGAGTTGTCTGTTCTTTACACACACACACACACACACACACACACACACACACACACACACAGAGGCCCCCTGTCACCTTTCTGAGAGCCTTCATGCTCCATGTATCGGCCTCCATCACACACCACAGACCATTCATTTGCACACACACACGCGCACACACACACACACACACACACACACACACACACACACACGCACACACACCAGCTGATGCAAGCCTACAGAACAACTTTCGGAACTTGATCACAAATCACTGTTGCTGCTAAAACGTGTGTCTGAAGCATTGATTGGTTAATGATGATAATTTGAGGATTGGGATGAGCAATTTACACTGTAAATAACAAAAATGTGTATGTTTGATAGTAATGTTTTTTGTCGGTGTGTGATGGTGAATGTCGGTGTGTGAAGGTGAATGTTGGTTTGTGATGGTGAATGTCGGTGTGTGATGGTGAATGTTGGTGTGTGATGGTGAATGTTGGTGTGTGGTGGTGAATGTTGGTGTGTGATGGTGAATGTTGGTGTGTGATGGTGAATGTTGGTGTGTGATGGTGAATGTTGGTGTTTGATGGTGAATGTTGGTGTTTGATGGTGAATGTCGGTGTGTGATGGTGAATGTTGGTGTGTGTGATGGAGAATGTCGGTGTGTGATGAAGAATGTTGGTGTGTGATGGTGAATGTTGGTGTGTGGTGGAGAATGTTGGTGTGTGATGGTGAATGTTGGTGTGTGGTGGTGAATGTTGGTGTTTGATGGAGAATGTTGGTGTGTGATGAAGAATGTTGGTGTGTGATGGAGAATGTTGGTGTTTGATGGTGAATGTCGGTGTGTGATGGTGAATGTTGGTGTGTGATGAAGAATGTTGGTGTGTGATGGTGAATGTTGGTGTTTGATGGAGAATGTTGGTGTGTGGTTGAGAATGTTGGTGTGTGATGGTGAATGTTGGTGTGTGTGATGGAGAATGTCGGTGTGTGATGAAGAATGTCGGTGTGTGATGGAGAATGTTGGTGTGTGGTTGAGAATGTTGGTGTGTGATGGTGAATGTTGGTGTGTGATGGTGAATGTTGGTGTGTGTGATGGAGAATGTCGGTGTGTGATGGTGAATGTTGGTGTTTGATGGAGAATGTTGGTGTGTGTGATGGTGAATGTTGGTGTTTGATGGTGAATGTTGGTGTGTGTGATGGTGAATGTTGGTGTTTGATGGTGAATGTTGGTGTGTGATGGTGAATGTTGGTGTGTGTGATGGAGAATGTCGGTGTGTGTGATGGAGAATGTTGGTGTGTGGTGGTGAATGTTGGTGTGTGTGATGGTGAATGTTGGTGTGTGATGGAGAATGTTGGTGTGTGTGATGGTGAATGTTGGTGTGTGTGATGGTGAATGTTGGTGTGTGATGGAGAATGTTGGTGTGTGTGATGGTGAATGTTGGTGTGTGATGGAGAATGTTGGTGTGTGATGGTGAATGTTGGTGTGTGTGATGGAGAATGTCAGTGTGTGTGATGGAGAATGTTGGTGTGTGATGGTGAATGTTGGTGTGTGTGATGGTGAATGTTGGTGTGTGATGGAGAATGTTGGTGTGTGATGGTGAATGTTGGTGTGTGATGGAGAATGTTGGTGTGTGATGGTGAATGTTGGTGTGTGTGATGGAGAATGTTGGTGTGTGATGGTGAATGTTGGTGTGTGTGATGGTGAATGTTGGTGTGTGATGGAGAATGTTGGTGTGTGTGATGGTGAATGTTGGTGTGTGTGATGGTGAATGTTGGTGTGTGGTGGTGAATGTTGGTGTTTGATGGAGAATGTTGGTGTGTGGTTGAGAATGTTGGTGTTTGATGGAGAATGTTGGTGTGTGGTGGAGAATGTTGGTGTGTGATGGTGAATGTTGGTGTGTGGTGGTGAATGTTGGTGTTTGATGGAGAATGTTGGTGTGTGGTTGAGAATGTTGGTGTGTGATGGTGAATGTTGGTGTGTGGTGGTGAATGTTGGTGTTTGATGGAGAATGTTGGTGTGTGGTTGAGAATGTTGGTGTTTGATGGAGAATGTTGGTGTGTGGTTGAGAATGTTGGTGTTTGATGGAGAATGTTGGTGTGTGATGGAGAATGTTGGTGTGTGGTGGTGAATGTTGGTGTGTGATGGTGAATGTTGGTGTGTGGTTGAGAATGTTGGTGTTTGATGGAGAATGTTGGTGTGTGGTTGAGAATGTTGGTGTCTGATAGTGAATGTTGGTGTGTGACTCAGAGTGCTAGGGTTGACCGTGAATGTCAGTGTTCGATGAATGTTGTCATTTGATGCAAAATTTTTATCTTTAAAGGAAATTTTTGTGTTTTAAAAACAGTTCTCATATTTAGTATTTTTTCTTTAATATTCTTACAATTAAAAAATAATAAATTATGAAGCAGGAATAAAAGGAGCATATGCAGTATTTTAGCAGACTGACTCCACATACTGAGTCTAGGTTAGCATGACCTGTTTAGAACTACATTCAGGTAATTAGCATGAGTGTTCTTTCTCAGATCTGTCAGCCTGCTTTCACACTGTGACTGGTGTGAACATGAAAACTAAACTTCACCGAGTCTCCCAAAGCACATTTAACTCAGATTCTGAATTAATCATCCTGTGATAAAGTGTACCCAAACTAAGGCACTGTTATTTACTTATTTATTTGTTTCATTATTTAAAAAAAAGTATAACCATTCAAAGGACATATTGAACACACAGGTATTCATGCTACTAGGTTCCTAGCATCAGAAAAGTGTTTGTCTCATATCATAATTAAGGTGTTAAAATTAGTGGACAGAACTGCAGTTTGACCTACTCAGTAAAATATAATCCAGATTATTTTATATTAAATTTTCATTTAAAGGGGAAAACGTGTCCCTAGGGTCTGGAGGCTGGCATGAATGTTAGCTTGTTAACAAATAAATAAATAAATAAATAAATAAATAAATAAGTTTAGTTTGTGTATGTGTGTGTATGTGTGTGTGTGTGTGTGTGTGTGTGTGTGTGTGTGTGTGTGTGTGTGTGTGTGTGTGTGTGACAGAAAGAGTGAGACAGAAACAAAGACAGAGAGAAAGTCGACCAGACAGTGATATGCTCATGAACTCACGTGCACTTTTTTGTTTTGTCTTGTTTTTTGTTTTTTTTGTTTTCTTCATTTGCTCATCCTATCATTTGTTATCTGTTCAGATTTTATTATTTGCCAATATCAATGCTTTGGCAATACATTGCACAATTTGTCATGCCAATAAATCCCAATTGAATTTAATTGAATTGAAAGTGAGACAGAGAGAGAGATAGAGACAGAGAGAAAGTGAGACAGAGAGAGACAGAGAGACAGACAGAGATAGTGAGATAGACAGAGACAGTGAGATAGACAGAGAGACAAACAGAGAGAGAGACAGACATGGAGAGACAGAGAGAAAGACACAGAGAGAGAGAGAGAAAGACAGACAGAGAGAGTGAGACAGTATTTCCTGAGCTTCATGCTGTGTGAAGCGTCTTCGCGCATGACCAATATCTGAAGTCTGTGTGGAATCACGCCTATTTATAGGCCTGCTGTGCTCAGGTGACGTGGCATTTCACGTGTCGCGTGACTATAAAACGGCGCCTGAAAACCACGTCATCAGACATATTATTTGCAGAGAAATACGGCATGTAAGTCGTTTGTGTGCATACTCACAAAAAAAGAATTAATTTTCTCTCTATTTTTTCAAAAAAACATATATCTCTTTACTTTTCTTTCCCTTTAAAAAAAGAAAAGTATAAATCAGAGAGAATTCAGGAAGTGTGTCACGCCTTGCTCCTGTTTCATTATGGGGGGACTGGACACACTTTATGTGTGAAGTGTCTGGGGATGGAGCATGCTGCAGCGGCCCTTGAGGGGGCTAACTGCACACATTTTCAGTCAGCCGGCTCCACTCACGGCTTGCTCTCTTCTCGGCTGAAGGGATTTGGGTTTTGGAGCTTCGTGGATCAGATCCTGGGGATCCCATATGGATCTGGAGGAGGATCCGGAGATGAATGCGGTTGTATCTCTTGCCCTGTCTTTCGGGTCTGACTCTCCGACGGATTTTGGTGCTCGTGTCGTGACTCCTCTTTACGATATGGAAAGTCAACTCCGAGGAGCCAGAGGGGGCAGCCATTGCACTAAAAACAAAGAGCAGCTCTCAAGCATATAAAGGGCTGCTTGAAGTTATTTCCAGGGCTGTAGAGATCCATCCATCCATCTTCTATACCGCTTATCCTTTTCAGGGTCACAGGGAACCTGGAGCCCACCCCAGGGAACATCGGGCACAAGGCGGGGTACACCCTGGACAGGGTGCCAATCCATCGCAGGGCACAATCACATACACACTCACACACCCATTCATACACTACGGACACTTTAGACACGCCAATCAGCCTACCATGCATGTCTTTGGACTGTGGGAGGAAACCGGAGTACCCGGAGGAAACCCCTGCAGCACGGGGAGAACATGCAAACTCCGCACACACAGGGCCACGGTGGAGGCTGTAGAGATACTTACTGTAAACTGGATTGGGGAAGCGGAAGTGGCTCGTAGCATGATGGACGAGCGCTGTCTCTCCAGTGAATATAAATCTCCCTCACACTGCAGAAAACTCCCCTTTTTCTCAGAAGTGCAAATATCATGCTTCTGGGGAAAACCTTACACTTGTCGTGTTTATAACCCCACGTCCTGGAGAATGAACAGCATTGGTATTTGGCTATGCCAAAGGTGGAGGAGATGCTTGTGAGCTACCTCTCTCCATTGACGGCAGGAAATTTTACGGTGGTCGGCTTTGCCATCCAAGCCATGTACCTTGGCGTTGGTTGGCAAAGCCTATGCAGCAGCAGGTTTCACTTGTGGATCACTGCATACAATGGCAGTGTTGCAGGCCTACCAAGCAGACTTGCTGAGTGAGCTCGACAGTGGGGAGGGAATTGGGCCCGAGACAGTGTCTGAGCTTTGCCGTGCCACGGATTTTTCTCTCCGGGCGACCAAGCAAACGGCTTGTCATATTGGCATTTCAATGAGTACCTTAGTTGTTGTGGGGAGGCATCTATGGCTCAACCTCTCAGGGATGGGGTATTAGGCTGAGGACTCCCTGCTGGAAGCCTCTGTTGAACCTTCCTGCCTGTTCGACTGCGTGGTCAACGTCATCACCGACAGGTTTTGTGAGGCAAAACAGCAAATGGCGGTGTTCAGCCAGTTCCTACCCCGTCCTTTTGTGTTCGCCCAGGCATCCATGAGAGGAACCCAAGCCAGAACTAGTGCGAGAGAGGCACAGAAAGTGAGTGTGGCAGCCTGACTCCTCCCGCGAAGAGCCAGGAGGACCAGGCGGCCACAGTCACGGCCTACTAGCAGGCCTGATCTGAGAATGATAATAAATTGCAAGCAGGCAAAGAAGGAATGATCCTGATGGGGCATTGAGGGAAGTATCAGAGGACATGAAGTTGTTAGGGGAGTTATTACCATAGGGCCTCCCCTAGCCAATGTCGTCTCAAGTTTTCAGTCTTCTGTGTTCAGGGAGCTGTCACAAGGCAGTGAAAATCTGATGCTTTCCTTCCAACAGAATGTGGAAGAGTTAATGTCACTAAAAGACCATCTGGCAGTGTGGAAACTACTGCCAAATGTGTCTCCATGGGTTCTGTCCACCATAGAAAAGGGTTACGGGGTCTAGTTCAGAGATCACCACAGTAGTCAGCACAGAGCAGAGCCTGACGTTAGCGCAGGAAGTAAGATCCCTCTTGGACAAAGGGGCCATAGATTATGTACCCCTTTCTCTGAGGGAGGGAGGTTTTTACAGCCATTATTTCCTGGTACGCAAAAAATATGGGAGTGTGCGGCCAGTTTTAGATCTGCGTCATCTGAACTCTTCTGACATACAGGTTCAAGATGCTGATGCCCAAACTTACCGTTCCACAGATTCAGTTCGAGGACTGGTTTGTAATGATAGATCTAAAAGACACATATTTCTACATAGAAATATCGCCCAGTCACAGGAAGTTCCTGAGGTTTGAGTTTGGAGGCAACGCATACCAATATCGGGTTCTTCCCCTTGGGCTAGCTTTATCCCCTCGCACCTTCACAAAGTTCATGGATGTCATTCTGGCTCCATTGTGACTCCAGGGCATCCGTGTACTAAACTACCTGGATGACTGGTTAATTCTAGCATGATCCAGGGAGCTGGAGATTCGACATGGAGATGTTGTTCTTGCCCACATGAGCAGCTTGGGGCTCAGGTTGAACCTCAAGAAAAGTATGCTTTCTCCAGTGCAGAGGACAACTTTTCTAAGGGTTATAAGTATTCTACTATGATGAGGACATTTCTATCCCCAACATGCATAGGGTGAATCCTATCAACATTGAGCAAGATAAAGCTTGGTTTGGGCATCCCCTCCAGTCTCTACAAGACACTGTTGGGGCTTATGGCAGCAGCAGCCAACGTCATACCAGTGGGCCTATTGCACATGAGACCATTTCAGTAGTGGCTGAAAAGTCATGGCTTTCATCCGAGGACGAAACCCCTGGGAGTAATCAGTGTCACTGTCTACATTGTAACCATTTCCACACTCTTAGTTTGGGGTTTTTTTATATGCTGGGGTGCCACATGGGATTTCTGTCCTTAGTTTAAATTTGAGGTCATTGTTCAAGCCTCAAAGTAAATGATTGATTGCTTGGAAACATATAAAGATCTCGTGTAGTCTAATTCGTCTTATACAAAATCTGTAACTTAATGAGATGAGGATTTTACACACCAGCAATCAATGCAATAATATCAAAATAACCAATCTCAAAAAATTCAAAAGCAATTCAAATGTCCCAGAAGTGATTTTTGATTAGAGAGGAAATAAGAAAAAAATTTAAAAAAAGTCAGTTACAAATAATCCAACCACAAAACAGGCTACAAAAAAGAAACAAAATTAGTCCAGGCCAAAAGACAATCAGTCATATAATCCAAACAGTACAGAATCAGCAGCAAAAATATTTTAAATAGTCAATGTAGTAGATCCCCCCTATCAAAAACGGTCAACAGCAAAGTCAAACAATTATCCACAGCAGGCTGAATGGTACTCATGACTCCTTTATGATCTGGTATGTATTTTCCAGGACTTCTTAGGTGTTGGTATCTACAAGGTTGGAGGCTCCCACTCCGTCAATCCCGTTCAGGTTTTGGAACTACATACTTGCATTATTGTTTTCCCTGCAGCATCTCAACGACTGTCAGCTAGTCATATAATGACAAGGATACTTTCATTTGCGTAATCCAGGAAGTGCAATCGCAGCAGAACGTGGACAGTAAGCACTCTTGACATAGATAAAACAATAAATTACCATCGGAGTTTTCAAGAGGAGCTCTGCCAGGTACCCTCAGTGCCTCCCATTTATACCATCTTGCCATGATGCACGTCATGCAGATAAAGGTATCTAGGGACTGGACCAAAGATGTTGCCATCTTGATTTGGACGATTTAGAACAATGGCTATAAATCAAAAGAATATTGACTTTTTTTTATATTTGCGGATAATGATCACAGACTCATTTCACAGATGGATGATGATAAAAAAAAATGAAAACAAGACAGATGAATAAATCATTATGATTTATGTATTTATTTCATGATGATATCGTCACAATGTTCTCTGAAAATTTTACGGTGTCCCCTGTTTCTAGCCTCGGGTCATACTCTTGGGGCGCAAGATGGTAATGACAAGTGCCTCTCTCACGAGCTGTGTGGACTTAGATGATTGTCCAGCTCATGGTCTCTGGAGCAGCCCTCATCTGGAGTGGCATAAAATGACCTAGAGATGCAGGTCATTTTTCGAGCACTGAAATTCTTTGGCCCACTGTGGTTCCCCCACACTCCTCCCACACCATTGGGGCTGGACGCCATGGTGCACACGTGGCCGAGGTCATGTCTGTATACTTTTTCCCTGATCACTCTTCACCCTCAAGTTCTAGCAAATGTTCGCCAAGACTGTCTACACCTGCTGCTAGTAGCACCTTATTGTCCAGCTCGAATATGGTAATATCCATGCTAGACAGCACTCCTTGGGAGATTCCCATTCTCAGGGATCTGCTGTCTCAAGCCAGAGGGTTGATTTGTCACCCTCGGCTGGTACTATGGAAAATGTGGGTCTGGCCCCTGAGGGGCACCAGCTCATAGTTTCTGGTCTCTCAACTGAGGTGAGGTTGTAGAGACCATGCTGAACACTCAAGTGGTGACTTATTGTCTCATGGTGTGAGGAATGTCAGTAAACCGTGCAATAGCTACAGTCCTGGAGTTCTTATTGCAATGTTTCTCAGCAGGGTTGGCTCCTTCTACAATCAGGGTCTATGTGGCCACCATTTTGGCCTGCCACACCCCTATTGATGGAGCCTCTGTGGGGCAACATCCTCTAACTTTGAGGATTATGCATGGTGTCAGGTGGCTGAGGCCCATCTGTAGATCACGCATACCTTCCTGGGACCTGTGGGATCTGTGGTCCTGGAAGGTCTGTCAGGTGCCCCATTTGAGCCCTTAGAGTCAGCCTGAGAGAAGCTTCTGACTCTAAAGGTAGCTCTTCTGCTGGCCCTGACATCTCTCAAGTGAGGGGGAGATCCACAAGCACTCTCTGTTGCCCTTTCCTGCCTTGACTTATTGCCACTGGATTAACCAAGAACTTCCTACAGTATCTCACAAAAGTGAGTACACCCCTCACATTTTTTAAATATTTGATTATATCTTTTCATGTG
>NC_030429.2:28350085-28362585 GCF_001660625.3 Ictalurus punctatus | reverse complement strand
CAAGAAAGAAAGGAAATGGACAGAAAGCAGAAAAAGTGAAAGCATGGCTCTGCACTGAAGGAAGTGTTGTAGTAATATGTTCTGCTGAATGTTCCACCCTCTGCAGTCTTGGATGGAGCAGTTGCCATACCAGGTAGTGATGTTACCTCTCAGGATGCTGCCAATTGCACAGTTTTAGAACATCCTTAGAATATGAGCACAGACCTTGAACCTAGTTGTCTGAGGTAGTGAAGCCGTTCCCTTGCTTTCCTGATTGTGCTGTGGATGTGAACTGACCAGAAGAGGTCCTCACTGATGTGCACACTAATGCATTTGAAGCGGAGCATCCTTTCCACTGTTGTTCCATAGATCTTTAGAGGGTTGTAGTTTCCTGCCTGCTGTCTCCTGAAGTCCAGGACCTTCTCCTTGGTCTTACTGATGTTCAGTGCAAGGATACTGCATCAGCTGGGTCATCCACCTACTTCAGATAGGACTGCTCGTCACTGTTCATGATCAGACAGATCACCATTGTGCCATCAGCAAATTTGATGGAGTTGGAGCTGTTGATAGTCGTGGGCATAGATGGATGGCATCATCTGTAGTTGAACTGAAGATGGTCAAATGAGCTGGGAAATGAGAAGCAAGTGTAGTACTTCACTACCTTTTTGAAGCTCTCGCCACTGAGCAGCTTTACCATCATGGTTGGTGATTGCTCATAGCCTGTTCCACACACATCTAGGGTCACCTTCATTGAATTGCAATTCCACCACATCTCAACACCTTCAGTTAGCATCCTTAATGGTTTTTGTCAGTCAGTAAGATTCCACTTTGTACCCCGTCATACCTTTTGACTCGAGCCTTGAATTGTGGCTGGTGGTCTGTGCATTAAAAAGCATTGTGGATTGATCTGTTGACCCAAGGTTTCTGGACCTCAAATCAATATAATTGAGTTTTATTTGTATAGCGCTTTTAACAATGGACATTGTCACAAAGCAGTTTTACAGAAATATACCAATTTCAGA
This sequence comes from Ictalurus punctatus, assembly GCF_001660625.3. Lineage (NCBI taxonomy): Eukaryota > Metazoa > Chordata > Actinopteri > Siluriformes > Ictaluridae > Ictalurus > Ictalurus punctatus. The sequence goes on along the minus strand of NC_030429.2, from coordinate 28,361,584 downwards.
TATAAAATTAAAATTTACAAATGTATGCCTACTGGGCAAGCCAGAGGAAACAGTGGCAAGGAAAAAGTCCCTGAGACGACATGAATAAGCATCCTCAGCAGAAGCAAGTGATTTTCAGGTAATGAGAACTCCAAACAGAAGTAGAGGATCAGGATGGATCAGGCATCCATGTCTGGAGAGCAGAAGGAGTCAGGATCACTGGTATCTCAGGGGTAGAATGTGTAGCTCAACAGAGAAAGAGGCAGGGTGGGAAGAAAGAGGGATGGGGAAGAGAGAGAACACAGATTATTAGGTATGCTGTTGTCATGTAATGGTTAAATGAACATAGTGTGCGGAGTGAAAGCATTGACTCCAGCAAGACTAGCTATGACAACGTAACTAACACAAACACAAACATGAGGAACATAAAGTGGCCAACCATTCCTGGGCCATCCAGAGTTACTATGCAATCAGAAAGCTTACTTCTAGGTCAAACAACACAAGCAGCGAGACACAACCCTGATCAGAGGCCAGTAGTAGGTCATTTACTACTTTAACCAGCGCTGTCTCTGTGCTATGATGAGGTCTAAATCCTGACTGATACATTTCATAAATGTTATTCCTGGAGATGTTATAGCTGCTGTGATTCAACCATTTCTAGGATCCTGGAGATAAAGGGGAGGTTTGGCATTGGCCTATAGTTGGACAGCTGACAGGGGTTGAGGTCAGGATTTTTAATCAGGGGTTAAATAACTGCTAGTTTACAAGACTTAGGGACATAGCCAGTGCTAAGGGAATAATTTATTATTTTTAAAAGGGGTTTGATTGCTTCTGGAATGATCTGTATAAAGAAACATGTAGGTAAGGGATCTAGTACATAGGTTGATTATATTTATAAGGAAATTAGTAAAATTATTTCAGTCTCTTGAGGGGCAGGAAAACATTCTAATCATTTATCTGATGTGGTTATATTGTCTTTTATATGGTTAGTTATCAATTTGTCTGGCTTCATGAATAGTCTGAATTTTCTGCTTGATATTTTCAATTTTGTCATTGAAAACATTCATCAAGTCATCGCTGCTACATATTGATGGGGTCCGTGATGGTTCTCCTTTCTCTGATGCTTGCCAGTGGGATTATTGTTTGAGCTAGCTTGTTGCTCATAACAATGTCTGCATACTCGTTTACAGCAGCTGAGGTCAATTGGAACATGAAGTTAGCATTTTGGAAGTTGCCAGCAATGATGAAGGCAGAATCTGGGTGGTTGTGATGCAGTCTGTTGAGCCCCTCAAGGAGTGTGGATAAGGCTGGGTATGTGTTTGCTTGTGGAGGAATGTAGACACCTGTGCTGATGATCGAGCTGAACTCCCGGGGCAGACAGAAGAGACATCACATGATTGTTCCAGATAAAGTGAGCAGGACCTGGATTAGGATTAGGAAATAGGGAATATGGAGAGGGGAATACAGTATAGGGAACAGGGAATAGGGATTAGGGAGTAGTGAAGAGGGAGTAGGGACGCATGTAGCACACAGGGAGAGATAGCTACATTTACTTACTATAAGTTACTTAAAATTTGATAAAATACTACTTCTGTTCCCTATGTTAGTGTGCTATGTAGTGCACATAATTCACTAGGGAATAGAGAATAGGTGTTTGAAACACAGCCCAGTGAACTGAGAATGTAGAAACACAGCTAAGTGCAGCAACATGAGCAGAATATTAGCATTCAGTGAAAGTGACACAAGTTAAAATAAAATGAGGTTGAGCCACCAAACACTCTCTCTCTCTCTCTCTCTCTCTCTCTCGCGCACACACACACACACACACACACACACACACACACACACACATTTATTTTTTAAATTATATATTTATTTTTTCCTTATCCACGTACTCAGCTATTTTTAGGGCGACGCCACGTGCCTTGCTAACAGCAGCATTGGCGACCCGCTGGGCCCCGCCCACTCCTTTTTTTTTGTTTTTTTGGGCAAAAGAAAGGACAGAGAGACAGACAGAGAGAGAAAGACAGAGGGAGAAAGAGCGACAGCTTGCTCTGCTGAAGTGAACAATAGCAACAGTGTTCAGCGGGGGGGTTTCTGGCTTTACACCTCAACACGCCAAATCAACAACTTACAAAATAGATTTCCCTCTGTGAATTTATTTATTTATTTATTTATTTATTATTGTGCATATTGTGTTTGTGGGCTGGGTGTGATAAGTAATACACACCGCAATATATTTATATAGAGATTTTTATTTATTTATTTCAGCGTGTAACAGCACAGAGTTTAATGTCACCATAACCACTGTATAACCACTAAACATCACTCTCACACACACTCCAGCACTTACTTTAATCATTTATTAAATTATTTATTTATTTGTCGGTTGGATTTTTGTGTACATATATTGGTTGCATATCATGTTTACTACTAAACTTTATTTTGGATAGAGTACGTTTTATTATTATTTTAAGTACCATTAATTGTTTTTCTGAAAACTTGATGTAAAATGCTGGATGTTGCATTTATTTTTAAAAGAACTACAATAAATTTGACATCATTATTAATTATATATGCATGTTTAAATATATTATTATTATTATTATTATTATTATTATTATTATTACTACTACTACTACTACTACTACTATTATATAAATACAATATAAATTATTATTATTATGTTATTACATAATATCAAAATTATTCACATTTATTTACTTTTGTAAATGTATTTTGTACTTTTAATATATGTTGTTATTAAAATAATACATTAATATATTTTTTTATTTTATGTGGTTTTTCAATTCATTTATTAATTTATGCATGTCATTTATGTTATTTATTTATTAACTTACTCAATTATTTATATATTGTTTATCATATAATTTTGTGAGTGTATAACGTTGGTGTATAAATTCTGTATATATATAATTCTACTTTTTCATTCCATTTTTTCTAATGATTCATATAAATAATTGATTATCTATATTATCAGTATAAAATGTGATCAAATGTTTGTTTGTGTTTCTAAATTGTTTGTCATATTGTGAGTGTATTTAGTAATATTTGTTATAACATATCATGTGACATACAAGTTTGTTATCGTGACATTTTTGTAAATAAACAGTTCAGAGTTCTTCCATGTTTGTGCGGATCTGTCCTCACTGCTCAGTATTTTAGTTGTAAATAAACAGCGACACAATAGATTTATCTGAAATCTAGAAAAAGCTAGCTAACATCTGGTTAGCCTAGAGTACCTGTGAAACTGAGCGTTGTCCTCGCTCCAGATGTTAGAGGATGTTAAAGTGTTTCCTGGTGTTAAGTGAAGGAAGAAGCGTTAATCTGATTATTATATCTGATTCTGGAGGACAGACGATGAGACAGACAAGTAATCATACAGCGTACAGCGTACATGTCAACCTCAATGCCAATCAACACACACGAAAATGCTAATGCTAACAAGATGCTGATCATTCATGATCCTATCACACTAAGTCTTAATGTCAGTGATGCTGAAGGTGTTAATGACCTTCATTTGACCTGTTTGAGGTTACAAGAAGGTCCATAGGGCAAAAAAAAAGAGCAGCACGAGTGTGTGTGTGTGTGTGTGTGTGTGTGTGTGTGTGTGTGTGTGTGTGTGTGTGTGTGTGTGTGTGTGTGTGTGAGAGAGAGAGAGAGAGAGAGAAAGCACACATACAACAAAAATGAACAAAAGTGAAAGGAGAGAGAAAAAGAAAATTCACAAAAAAGAGAGAAACTGACAAAAGAATCTAGAGTGAAAAACAGAAATGAAGAAAAAAAATAAACTTCAGTGAATATATAGAAGAAAAGAAGAAGTAGAAAATGAACTAAAACAAAAGCCTGAAAATAATAGAAAAGAAAGAAAGAAAGAAACCACACAAAAACTAACGAAAGAAAGAAATTTGCAGAAAAAAGAAAGAAACAATGGAAAAGAAATGGGGAAAAGACATGGAAGACAAACAAAATGGATAGAAGGGAAAAAATGACACACAATGAAAGAATAAAATGAAAAGTTTAAAAAACTACAAAAAAGAAAAATGAACAACGAAGGAAAAAGAAAACAGAAAAACTGAGAACCAAAGGCAAAAATGAACAGTGTAAAAATGACGAACAGGAGAAAGAAAGAAAAAGGAAGAAACTATGAAAAAGAAATGAAGGAAAGCAAGAAACAAACAAAAACAAAAAGACAAAAAAAAAAAGAAAACAGATAGGAAAAATGTTTTTAAACTATAACCAAGAAAAAAGAGCAATGGAGAAAGAAATGAAGAACAAGAAACACTTAAATGAATATACAGATGAAAGAGAGAAAAGAATGAAAAAAGAAATGAATATATAGCAAAATAAAATTAGAAATAAGAAATTATGAATTAATTTTAATTAATTAATATATTAATTAAGAATTTAAATATTTTTCAAAAGTTCAGAATTTATGAAGAGCAAAAACCATGTAACACATCTTTCAACACACACACACACACACACACACACACACACACACACACACACACACACACACACTGCTGGTACCCTGAACTCTCCCCCCGACCCGTCTGAATGCTGATGTCATCGCCAGAGGCTACACGACATAATTTCTCTCGTTCTGTTCTCTCACTATCTTTGCAGACGCTTCGACCCCCCCACCTTCATCACTACTCTCTCTCTCTCTCTCTCTATCTCTCTCTCTCTCTCTCTCTCTCTCTCTCTTTCTCTCTCTCTATCTCTCTCTCACTCTCTCTCTCGCTTTCTTTTGTCCTCCTTAATTGAGTGCTCCGCTTTTCTTAAAGGCCGCTTTAATACTTATTGAAACAGAGCGAGTGCTGGAGGTTAAATATGTCTTAACGCTGCCGCTTAATCCCTTCATCCAAGCCCTATTAATTAGTTCAGCCTCAGGGTGAGAAAGAGAACGAATGAGAGAGAGACAGAGACGGGGGGGGGGGGGGGGGGGGGGAGTTAAAGACCAGAGGAGAAGATAAAGAGAGAGTGAGCAATGAGAGAATAGAGTGCAGTGGCGGTGGCGTTGTTGTATTCAGATCCTCCATTCAGCTCCAGGTTTTGTCGTTCAATCTGTTTGGTTTTCCGCCTCATTTCTCATCTGAAAGAGGGATGAAGAGAGCGGGGTGGGGTGGGGTGGGGCGAGGTGGAAAATTAATGATGGACAGATTTAGGAGGCGGAGGAGAGTCACTCCTTTGCTTTTCAGCTAGAGAAAGATAGAGGCCCTGATGAGGCGGGGAGTCATGAATAAAGACAAATCAATGCAAGAGAGAGAGAGAGTGAGAGACACTCGGGGTGCACTTACTTCACATCAGGGTTTTGCTAATCACACGCAAGTTACACGCTAATTACATTTAACACAGGAATGTGTGTTAATTTATTTCTGTAATGCTAGTTGAGGTTTTAGTCTTTAGTGCATCAAGTAGCACCCTGCTCCTCTAAACTTCCGGTCAGGGTTCCACAAGTTCCTATAGGTTCTAATATGAATGTCAGAGAATGTCATCAGGGAAGACATTAGGGTGTATCTGCTCCACTGCAGCTCTGATCAACCCTGGCACCACTGGAAACTTCATTAACACACCCCGATGAGAAGCTCCAGCTGCCACTTTAGCCACTGCAGCACTCCCTCAACATCCAAGCCCAAATGGGGGGGGACGACACATCACCCACTGCACCAAGCAGGAACAAATCTCTTTTCTCCTCAGAGTCAACACCGAGTTCCTTGTTGTGCTCGGATTCCTATGGATGCAAACCCACGACCATCAGATTTCCTGGAAGGAGAGAGAAATTACACAATAGTCTGCACATTGTCATTCCCAGTGTCTCACAGTCCTGTCAACATGCGTAGCCTCAACAAACATAGAAAGCCAAGGAACTAAGTCCCAAGTAGTAATTCCTGTCAAAAATCATGAATTCCAAGAGGTTTTCGGCTGTCGAGCTACTGGGGGAAGCTCATAACCACATTTGCTCATTGTCTGCCAAGGAGAAGCCATCGAGGACGCATGAAACAGGGGTACATTCACCTCTCGAACTCACCAGCATACACAGACCTCTTTTTCATGCCAAAGAAGGGCAGTGGTATACAAGCATGTATAGATTATCAAGGTCTAAACCTAGTCACAGTCAAGCATCCTTATCCCCTACCACTGGTCCCTTCAGCCTTAGAAGAACTGCGGGAGGCTAAAATCATCACTAAATTGGACCTGCCCAGTGCATACAAGTTGGTGCATATCCGCAAAGGGGATGAGTGGAAAACGGCCTTTAGCTCCACATTTGGGCTCTGCAGTATTGCATCATGCAATGTGGGCTATCTTCGGCACCAGCCATTTTCCAGTGTCTCATAAATGACATCTTTCGGGAAATGCTGGAGAAATTAGTCATAGTATATGTTGACAACATCCTTATATATTCCCCCAACAAAGAGACTCATGTCAAGAAGGTGCTAGCCAGGCTTCTTGAGAACCAACTCTACATAAAGAGGGGTAAATATTTATGTATCATCAATTTCATATATCACCAATCTCATTCCTCAGATATATCATAAGCCCAGAATGGTTATTTTTGGACCAAGACAAGGTCTTGGTCCAATAGCTGCAATGATTCCTTGAATTTACTAAGTTTTACAAGAGGTTCATCTGAGGCTTCAGTGTCATAGCATCACCCCTAACAGCCCTGATGAAGAAGGGACCCAAAAAGTTTGAATTTGAATGCCTCAAGGAGCATTTACCTCAGTCTCCATCTTAAAGCATCCTGATCCATCCAAGCCCTTCATAGTGGGAGGTGGACTCATCAGACATGGGAGGAGGGGGGCATCCTATCACTTTCAGTTTGGAGAAAAACCCAAACTCCACCCCATTGCATTTTTCTCCAGGAAGTTGTCCCAGCCAAGGGTAGTAATGGCATCAGTAACAGGGAGCACCTCACCATGAAGCTGGCATTGGAAGAGTAGCATCACTGGCTGGAGGGGATACATCACCCATTCACGATTTTCACAGACCATAAGATCATAAACTCTGTCACTCCAACTCACAGAACACCTCTTGGCCAACAAACATGGCCACTATGGACTACGTTCCCCAGCACACACTAGTGTGTGCACACAATCTCATGTTCACAGTCACCTGATTGCACACACCTGGACTCATTCACCTACACAGTACATAAACACACCAAAAACCTCATTCACTGCATCCATATTAGCTGGTTGACAGTTAACCATGCATAAGCCGTATTTGTAACCCCACGATGATGGATTATTCGGCCATTGTGGGGAATGAACGGCATGGCTATTTAGCTATGCTGAAAGTGGAGGAGGCGCTTGCGAGCTACCTCTCTGCATCGACGGCAGGTAATTAGGGGGCCGGCTTTGCCATCCAAGCCACTGTATAAGGCCACCGTGACATTGGTGGGAAAGGCCTATGCGGTAGTAGTCTTGCTTGTGGGTCACTGCAGACAATGACAATGTTGCAGGCCTAACAAGCAGACCTGCTGAGTGAGCTCGACATATGGCGGCATTCAGGCAGTTCCGTCCCTGTTGTCTCGAGTTCATCCGGGCATCCACAAGTGGAGCCCAGGCCAGCACATGTGAGGGAGACCCAGAAGGCAAGTATGGCAGCCCGCCAACCCCCGCATACAGCCAGGGGAACCGGGCAACCACAGTCGCGGCCTGCTACTAGGCCTGATCTGAGAATGGTCATAAAGGCCAAGCAGGCAAAGAAGAGCGGTCCTGAGGGGCCATGGAAGGACGTATCATGGGACATGAGGTTGTTAGGGCAGTTAGCCCCCAGTGCTACTGTAGGGCCTCCCCTAGCCAAGGCGGTCCCAAGTTTTCAGTCTTCTCTGGTCAGCAAGCTGTCATAGGGCAACAAAAATAGATAATTACCTCCAATAGAATGTGGAATAGTTAACATCACTAAAAGACCATCTGGCAGCATGGAAACTACTGCCAAATGTGTCTCCATGGGTTCTGCCTACTGTACAATAGGGTTACCGGATCCAGTTTACAGTTCGACCCCCCCAGGTTCAGAGGTGTGCTCACCAGAGGTTAATGGTTGACTGGTTAATTCTAGCACGATTAAGGTAACTGGCAGTTCAACATCGAGATGTTGTTCTCACCCACATGAAGAGCTTGGGGCTCAGGTTGAACCTCAGAAAAGTATGCTTTCCCCAGTGCAGAGGACTACTTTTCTTGGGGTTATAAGGATTCTACTACGATGAGGGCATTTCTATCCCCAACATGCGTAGGGTCAATCCTATCAACAGTGAGCAAGATAAAGCTGGATTTTGGGAGACTATTGGGCTTATGGGCCTATTGCACAGGAGACCGTTCAGTGGAGGCTGAGAAGTAGGGGGTTTCGTCCAAGGACGAAACCTCTGAGAACAATCAGTGTCATGCGGTGATGCCTACGTGCTCTGAGAATTTGAGTGTCCCCGGTTTCTAGACTTGGGTCACACTCTAGGGGTGTCTCCTTAGTGTAAGACGGTAATGACAGACACCTCCCTCATGGGCTGGAGCGTGATCTTAGACAGCTGTCCAGCTCACAGTCTCTGGTGTGGCCCTCATCTGGAGCAGCATATAAATTGCCTAGAAATGTGGTCTATATTTCTAGCACTGAAATTCCTTCTTCCTCAATTGAGAGGTCACCATGTGTTTACAGACAACACACCGGTTGTCTCATATATTGACCACCAGGGAGGATTATGTCTGTGCCCCCTGTTCAGGCAGGCACAACTTTTTCTTCTCTGGGCAGAAGGAAAGTTTGTCAGTGAGTGCAATGTACATTCTGGGAATATGGGGGTAGACATCCTGTTGAGGCAGGGGCTGAGGTCCAGGAATTGGTGGCTACATCCACAAGTGGTGGAGTCCATATGGCGAGGTTTGGCCAAGTGGGACTGCATGTGTTGACCGCCGAGGAGACAACATACGGCCCTCTGTGGTTCGCACTCACTCCTCCCACACAATTTTTGCTGGACGCCATGGTGCATATTTGACCGAGGTCACATCTGCATGCTTTTCCCCCATCGCTCTGCTCCTATAAGTTCTAGCGACAGTTTGCCAAGACAGTCTATGTCTGCTGCTAGTAGCACCTTATTGACCAGCTCGAATATGGTTCTCAGAGATAATATCCCTGCTAGATTGCACTCCTTGGGAGATTCCTATCCACAGGGATCCACTGTAGACCCAGTGAACTGTCCAATAGCTACAGTCCTGGAGTTCTTACAAGAACATTTCTCAGCGGAGTGGGCTCCTTCTACAATCAGGGTTTACGTAACTGCCATTTCGGCCAGCCACGCCCCTGTTGATGGAGCCTCTGTGGGGCAACATTCGAGGTTTATGCATGGTGTCAGGCAGCTGAGGCCCATCTGCAGGCTGCACATACATTCCTGGGACCTTTCTGTGGTCCTGGAAGGTCTGTCAGGTGCCCCATTTGAGCCCTTAGAGTGGATCTACTGTCTCAAGCTGGAGGGCTGATTTATCACCCTTGGACAGAACTATGGAAACTGTGGGCCTAGCCCTTGAGAGGCACCAGCTCATAGATTCTGGTCTCACAACTGAGGTTGTAGAGACCATGTTAAATGCTAGAGCACCATCCACAAGGAAATTGTATGCACTCAAGTGGCAGCTTTTTGTCTTGTGGTGTGAGGAACGTCAGCTAGACCCAGACAACAGCGCAATAGCTACAGTCCTGGAGTTCTTTCAAAAACGTTTCTCAGCAGGGTGGGCTCCTTCTACAATCAGGGTTTACATGGCCACCATTTCGGATATCCATGCCCCTGTTGATGGAGCCTCTGTGGGGCAACATCCTCTAACTTCAAGGTTCATGCGTGGTGTCAGGCAGCTGAGGCTGGTCCGCAGGCCACGCATACCTTCCTGGGACCTGTCTGTGGTCCTGGAAGGTCTGTCAGGGGCCCCGTTTGAGCCCTTAGAGTCAGCCTCAGAGAAGCTTCTGACTCTAAAGGTAGCTCTTCTGCTGGCCCTGATATCTCTCAAGTGAGTAGGAGATCTACAAGCTCTCTCTGTTGCCCCTTCCTGCCTTGACTTTACCCCTGGATTAGCCAAGGCCTTCCTGTATCCTATGCCAGATTATATTCCTAAAGTGCCTACATCAGCTGCCCACCCTGTGGTGTTGAAGGCTTTCTGCCCTCCTCCATTCCCCACACCGGAACAAGAGAGAATGCACCTGCTGTGTCCAGTAAGGGGTCTCTGTACTTACGTCCACCGCTCTGGCCAATGGCGTAAGTTGGAGCAGCTGCTGGTCTGCTTTGGCGGCAACAGTAGAGGTGATGCTGTGACAAAGCAGCGCATCTCTAATTGGATAGTGGAAGCAATCTCTATTGCTTATGAGGCGCGCGGTCTCTCTACACCTCTGGGCATAACGGCTCATTCCACTAGGGCGGTTGCCTCCTTGAAGGCTTTGTCCAAAGCGGTATCCTTACAGGATGTGTGTGCTGCTGCAGGGTGGTCTACGCCACACAGATTCATTCGTTATTACAGCCTGGATATTCATTTCACCCCGGGCTCGAGTGTCTTGCAGTGACCCTCGGACTTGGGTCTTTTTGAACAGGCCTTACCCTCAGTATGACGGAATGGGTATTCTCGTTCCCATAGTGTTATGCTAAACGCAACGTCGAAGTTCCCTTTGAAAGGGAACGTCTGGGTTACCCCTGTTCCCTGAGAAGGGAACGAGACGTTGCGTAGCTTTGTCATAACAGGGCAGGCCTGTGGATTGCGTCCTCGCTTCAGACAATAGAGGCTGATGGTGCGGTTCACAGGCGCCATATTTATATCACGCGACGCGCTTAATTGCCACGTTACCTGATCATGGCATGCCTATAAATAGGCATGATTTTACACAAGCTTCAGATGCCGGTCGCGCGAGAGGCGCTCCCCATAGTGTAATGCTAAACGCATCATCTCGTTCCCTTCTCAGGGAATAGGGTTACTGCGTAACCCAGACGTTTGTGTTTTTAGTGTTTGCTATGAGGCTAGTTTGTGTTTTTGTGTTTACTATAACTTTCAACATTATGTCAAAGTTTTATGTTTAATTTCCATGTTTCAGGCTTGATTTTAAATTAGCAAAGCAAGCTAGCTGTACCAGCTACATACACTCATCAGATTAACCAAAGATCTCTGCTACTTCCTTCCAAGCTTTATTTTTCTTCGTAATCTCTATACATGTTCAGTGAGAGGTTGTATACAACAGATTTTTGTTTATAATTATTGTGCATGAAACAGCAAATGGGAATGAATTGTACAAATTTGTGAGTGAGACATTAAAGAAATGTCAGACCACATGCACCAAGGATTGCTCCAAGGAATCATTCAATTTGTCTCTTCTTTTTTGTGTCATAACTAATTTGCATAGACTTGAGAAAATCTCAGTCACTGAAATCATGGCTCCAGGTTGCACATAAGTACAAAGTTAACCATCGGCCATTACACTGTTACATGATTTTATCTTGCACCAGCAGGAACCTCATTAGGAACTGTGTAATCCGTG
>NC_030429.2:28340085-28345085 GCF_001660625.3 Ictalurus punctatus | reverse complement strand
CACTAACACTGCACTAATACCCCACTAACACTGCACTAATACCCCACTAACACTGCACTGATACCCCACTAACACTGCACTAACACCCCACCAACACTGCACTGATGCCCCACCAACACTGCACTGATACCCCACTAACACTGCACTGATGCCCCACCAACACTGCACTGATGCCCCACCAACACTGCACTGATACCCCGCCAACACTGCACTAATACCCCGCTAACACTGCACTAATACCCCGCTAACACTGCACTAATACCCCACCAACACTGCACTAATACCCCGCCAACACTGCACTAATACCCCGCCAACACTACACTAATACCTCACTAACACTGCACTAATACCCCACTAACACTGCACTAATACCCCACTAACACTGCACTAATACCCCGCTAACACTGCACTAATACCCCACTAACACTACACTAATACCCCACTAACACTGCACTAATACCCCACTAACACTGCACTAATACCCCACTAACACTGCACTAATACCCCACTAACACTGCACTAACACCCCACCAACACTGCACTAATACCACACACCTCTTTAATAACAGATTACCCGATGTTACATAAATCAGTCACATGACCTGAATAGCTACATGTTACAGAACTTTGCTAGTAAATTATTTAATAATTGTCTCCGTCCTCATATCCTGTCCTGGAGAGGAAACAGGAAGTGACAGGGTTTTGGGTTGTGGTGCAGATTTCAGTGTAGCCTCAGTGTGTGCTGTCAGAAACGGTGCAGCTGAGAGTCAGACAGCTGCCCTTATAAATAAGTGCATTTCTTCACACCTCCACCACAGAGCCCTGAGCGCATCCCTCCATCTTCCTCCTGTTCTTCTCTCTTTCTTTCTGTCTTTACCTGATTCTTCTCTTTTCTCCCCTCGGTCTAAATTTTCTTTTCTTTTTCTGTCGTTTTCTTCCTGTCTTGCTCTCTCTCTTTAATTCCCTATGTCCTCATATCTCTACTCTTTATCTTTACTTTTTTTTTAGCTGTCTTTATCTATCCTGTCTTTCTGTCGCTCGCTTCTCTTCCTCCAGGTTTCTCTCTTTCGCCTGTATCTGTTTATTAGTCTTTATTTTGTAACATGAAAGAAATTATTTCCTTTTTAGTGCTTTCTTTCTTTTCACTCTGTAAATTTTTCATTTCTTTCTTCCTTTCATACTCCTGTTTCTGTTCTAGCTTTTCATCCATAGTTTTTCTATCATTCATCCACTTTACATTATTCGTCCTCAATTCTTTTGATCCTTTTTGTTTATTTTTTGGTTTTCTATCTATCTATCATGTACCGTGGGTGGAGACGGAAGCAGTTGCGGGTGACAGAATCCAGGCAGGATAATCCAAAGGGAAAAGACAAAGTTCATGGTCGATAAACAGGTGAGGGTCAGGCGATCAGGCAAACAAACAAAACGAGGCTAGGGAGAAATCGAAGTCGGGGACAGAAACACTGGTCAAAAGTAATTTTGTAAACACACGAGAAAAAGCTTAGAGAATGGAAGAGAAACAAGTGAACAGAACATTACTTCGAAAAAAGTCTCTTCGTTTCCACAGTCTCTCTTATGCTGTGGTGTGAGTGTGCTGTAATGGGATGCAGGTGTGTGTGATTAGAACTCCGGGGAAGGCGAGCGCATGCGTATGTGGGAAGCGTAGTCCTCAGCGCCCATGTTTGTAGTCAGCGGTGCCTCCTGGGAAACTGAGTCATGGCTGGGCTGAGATATGACACTATCTATCTATCTGTCTGTTTGTCTGTTTGTCTGTCTGTCTATCTATCATTTTGTTATTTCTTTGCAAAATAGTTTTCTTTCTTTTTTCTTTCTACTTCATATGTAATTAGTCTTTCTTTCCTTTCATCTTGGCAACTTTTTTGTCATTTTATTACATATTTCTTCTTTTCACCTTTTTTTCATTCTTTATTTTCATTATGTGTTTTTTTCTACATACATTTTTTCCCTCTCTTTATTTCTTTTTTTATATTCATTTCTTTTGAATATTTCTTACTTTTCATTCATTCATCCATTCTTTCTTTCTTACAGTTATTGTATTTTTTATACCTTTCTATCTGTTCTTTCCTTTTTTTGGCTTTATATGCTTATTTCTGTTTCTCTGTTCTCACAGCATTCTATTTTTTCCTCTCTTTTTGTTCTCTCTGTCTCTCTCTCTCTCACACACACACTCCATCTTCCTCTTTTTTCTTTCCGTGTCATATTTATATCATTTATCCCCGTTCTCTACCCGTCCACCTCTCTTTAACTCTCTCACTTTCTCTTTCTCTTTTTTTCATCTATATCTCCTTTCTGTCTGTCTCTCTGTCTCTCACTTTCTCTCATTTCATCGTGTCTTTATTTCTCCCTCTCTAGACTCTCTCTATTTTATTGTTTTTATGCTCATGTGAACTTGGACAGTTCTTAAAGCTGAAATAAGTTCTTTTTTATTATTATTATTATTATTATTATTATTATTATTATTATTATTATATGTTGTATTACTCTGTGAGTTCTGAGTGTTATCAGTTGTCTTAAAGCTGTGTTCCCCACAAGCCTGTGGTTCTCCTGTTCTGCTCAGTGTAGTGTTTCCTGCTCTAACACGTCTGTCACGACTCATCAGCTCATTAACACAACGGCCGTGTGATTATCCCGGTGTGTTAGAGCGGGAAAACACTGCAGTGTGCAGATTGTGTGTTCTGGGATTGTGGCATGAGACAGGTGTTTAATAAACTGCTAATTCGCTGTGTAAGGCATGTAATTGTAGATTTTATTTTATTATTTGTTGTAGTTTACAGTACGGCGTGTGGAGTCAGGAGCTGAGGCGTTACTGTGGTGGATCAGTCAGCGATGCCTCACAGCGTGGAGTGTTAAGTGTACAGTCTCCTGTAAGAGAGTGTAATATAAGCAAAAAACAGTGATGTGTTTTAGAGGCTGGAGCAATCTCTCGGTTTAAAACTTACTGTTTCACACCCTTGCGTGTGTGTGTGTGTGTGTGTGTGTGTGTGTGCTGGAATGGGTGTAGAGTGTGAAGCTCAAATAAAAAGAAACCAGGCCGTAGTGCTACAGTTTAGCAAAAGGTCACAAGTTTTATTCGTAGCAGTAATGAACACAACAATCAGATGGAAGGAGCGATAAAGATCGGAGAAAACACTTAACATCAAAAATAAAACAGGTCGAAATATACAAATAACAAAACTTAACATTAACTAAACACCAAACAATAAACATAGCCACCAGCACCCTGAACTAAGCACTAACTCAACACCGTCGAAAAGGCCTGAAGTCTGATAGGCTTTGATTAAAAAACAACAAATAACCACTAACACCTCACTGACCTCCCGGGCTTTACACTGGACGAAAGCTCAACGCATCAGACGGGTCTGAACACGAGTCAAACACCAGCATCCGTGTCTAATCTCAAACTGCACATCAGATAACACTAACACAAACACCAACTAACAGGCCCAAATATAAACTAAATATCAACCTATAGCCCTAAAGACTAACTAAAGACTAATTAAACACTAACTAAACACTAACTAAACACTATTCAGCAGGCCTTATCACTAAATTACACAACCTACCATCAATTAAACACCAAATAACAAACTTAACCATCAATAAACAGAACTGAACACTAACTAAACACCAACCAATCCAAACTGAACACTATGAATGTAAGAATATGTCTACAGTTGTAATCTTCAGTAGAGTGTTTAACACATTTACAGCTGTTTAAACTCGTTACGGGACCGCACACGCTCAAGCAGTAACCCATCCATTATTCCAATCAAAATCAAGAAAAAGGATGAACATGCTAGGTGTTAGTGTGTAACTTTTATTAAATGTGTGTGTGTGTATGTGTGTGTGTGTGTGTGTGTGTGTGTGTGTGTGTGTGTGTGTGTGTGTGTGGTGTTACTGCTGTTAGCGCAGGTTGCGTTGTCTGCATGGCTGATTTCTGAAAGTGATTAAGCTCATCATGTTAATAAAGTTCAGCTCAACGGATTAACAAGGGATTGCTGTGCATTATGTGTGTGTGTGTGTGTGTATGTGTGTGTGTGTGTGTGTGTGTGTGTGTGTGTGTGTGTGTGTGTGTGTATGTGTGGGTTATGACCGATTCGGGTGCTTTGACAGTGAGAAGCCACCAGCTGAGTTTTAATTCAGTCTGTCAATTTAACAGCAGGAAACACACAAATAAATAAGAAAACACACACACACACACACACACACACACACACAAGCATGTGCAGACTGTAATGTAGTATTACTGTAATAATATTATTGTACACACACACACACACACACACACACACACACACACACACACACACACACACACATTTTGAAGGCATTCCTGTGCTTAAATCTGCTTGTTTTTCTCTCTCTTTCTGTCTCTCTCTCTGCGTTCACACACTGATTTGCACACGTCAAAAGCAAATTTTACCACACAAGGAGGCCTTCACAGTCTCTCACCTCAAACACACACACACACACACACACACACACACGTACAGTCGTGGCCAGAAAACCCTGAGAACAACTCCAGTCCCCTCTGCATTTTTGAAGTCACCAAACCAACGTGAGAAGAAACATACTGACAGATACACAGACAGACAGATAAACAGACAGACAGACAGATAAACAGACAGACAGACAGACAGAAGAATAGGGAGAGATTTGTTTTAGACATGTACATCATTGGGTCCAGTGTACTCTTGGCTTGAACTACATTTAAGACACAGGAAAATGGGCTCAGTGGAAGTGTGACCTCACTGTATGGTCTGCTCCACATCCTGTCTGAGACCCAGGTTACACATGACTGTGTTGTGCTTTCCAGATTCACAGGTGTAAACATTCTAACAAGTGGCCTAAACACCAAACAAGAGGCCTCAACGGGTCTAAACCCAAGATAAAGCACTATCAAATGGTCCTAAAGTTAATCATACCAAACCGGCCAAAATACACGTTCAATACCACCTAAGAAAATACCTAACACCAGA